>NC_090892.1:47361421-47366421 GCF_036669925.1 Montipora capricornis | reverse complement strand
ATCACGTGCACCTTTATGGTTGCCTAGCACGTGATCGATTTCTTCCTTTTGACCGAACATCACGACCTTTTATAGTCTCCTTCGCAGCCGTTATCAGGGTCGTCACGCAACGCTCCTCCCTACTAAAATAGTGGGGAGGAGCGTTGCGTGACGACCCTAATAACGGCTGCGAAGGAGACTAGACCTTTTACTTCGTTCATAAAGTCAGAGACTGCAGAAATTTTCGTGTTTTTACGATCGATTGTCACGAATCTTTCGATGAGAATTCGATTCAGAGTTATATATAAAAACTATGTTATTTTGTTTCTTCATCTGTCTTTTGCCTTGTCTTTTACTGTTAACTCCCTTCTTTTACGGTACTTTTTGGTGCAAACGTAAAGCCAAAAATTGTTTGACCTGGCATCAGATTAGACTAAAAAGATGAGGAATTATGAAGCGGAAACAACATCTTAGTGTGTGCAGTAAACGTTTGCTTAGTGCAACTGCAAGACATGCATGACATGCAGGAAAACGTCAGTCAGAGCAATTTGCAATTAGTTCTTTTGCTGACTATTTATTTAACGAGGAAAGAGGGAATTTTACTCAAGAGCGTTCTTTGTTATCCGCAAACTGAATTTATTACCAAAGCTTAAAAAACTAAAAGACCTCAAAATGGGACAGGACATTACAAAATAACTAAAAGTGTGAACGTGTGAGTAAAAGGACCTCTGCTGGCGCGACATCTGGGTGACCCCTCAAATGGTGTTAATGACCCCCGACTTGAAAAAATTAACTGGAATGCTGCAGTTCAATACCATACGATTCAGTGCCTTCTGTTTTTCTGTAACATGTACCACAGGCAACCCAGTGTACGCTTCACGGAAGCGTCTAGTTTGATCATGTCTCACTTGAAATTTTCTGCAAGTTCCACGTGTAAGGTGTAAGACCTTAGGCGAACGCGCGTTTGCACACGCAGGTTCAACCGTTTGGAATGCTCTGCCATTATCACTTAGAACATGTGATAGTATGAACTTTTTTAAAAACGGATTTAAGACCCACCTTTTTAGGAAAGCGTTTTATTAGGATATTTGAATTATGTTTGTATTATATTTTATTATATTTTAGATCTGTTTGCATTTAATTATAGATAGTTATGTACGATTGCCATATTATTTTTAGATTGTAAAGCGCTTTAGAATATTTTAATAATTAAGGCGCTATAGAAGTTTAATATTAACTTCTTACTAACAGAACGTGAAGGAACTTTCACTGTAGCAAGATTTTGGCGCAAACGTCCTTAAGATGAATCACAGGCAGACAAACATATGGATGCGAGATATCCTCAACCGAAGACCAATCTATAAGTGAGAGAGAAGGTAGGAAACGCTGAAGAAGATGAGAAAGACAGCAATGGAGAGATATGATACAAAACAGTACCCAAATAAAGATAACACCTGCTTCAAACTTCGTTGCTATGCTTGAGAAAGTCTTTTTTTTTACAAAAACCTTTCATCGATCGAGCCTGTCTTGGGTTCCAGTCCTTCCCCAACAGGTCACGCAAAATCGAGACAAACTAAATTTTCCAAGAGCTTCGCAAGATCACATCGATTTTACTCGTTTAGATGATCGGTGACCCTTATTTTTTAAAACATGAATCACTTGCTCTTCTTACAATCTACAAAATATGATGAAATTAAAAAAATCACAATGTAAGAAGTTATCTTTTTTAAAATTTTTCTTTCCGCGTGTCCTGAGTTCCGGAAGTAGTTACAACGGGTAGGGGTTGCGAAAACGCTCGTTGAGGATGAACCCTACTGTTTACGACATCGCCAGCGGCATGCAATTATCTAAAAATCCCACCTCTATATTTCTATACACAGAAACCTTCACTGAAATTAAACATTATTTTCATGATTTTCGACGGATGAGTAGATGACACTACATCTTATTGTGATCACTTATCTATCGAAATTAGGACATTTTTCCCTTTGCCTTTTTCTCCGAAACAAAGTCGGTGACCCCCATTTTTTTTCATTTTTGTAATAAGTAATTTATGACCTAAGTTCAGGCGAGAAATGAAACAAATTTCAATGTGGGAAAATTTTCGCGCAAACGTCCTTAAGCCGATTTAAAAACAATGCGAGCGACATCCTAATTACTAGAGTACCAAAGAACGGTTAGAGTACCGACGAACGACTGGCGTCAGAAGCGAAACTGCGAGAAGCTCGCGAAAAGTGGAACTTAAGGGTCTCTCAAAAACGGACCGATTTTACCCTCAAATTCAATATTTGCCACACGCAAAATTGGAGGCATCTGAGTTGACAATTAACTTGGGCTTTCCACAGGCGCCCCAGACTCGGAGGGTAAAAAACTTGTAAGGCTTTGTATGGGAATCTCGACTTTCTCGCTTTTTGTATGATTATTTGCCTGATTGAATGCGATTTAAGCGACGTCTCAAATTCTCGGGTTGTCACTCGTACCTAAATAAAGGAAAGGCTAGAAAGTAATTTCTAGCTTACCTCACATCTCGCCGATAAAATCACTCTTCTCCGGCATCAGTCACGCTCAAATTCCAGCGATGGCCACACCGATAAATTAACTTCTCCTTGACCAAGTTTGAAGGTTGGACACGGCTGGTCAACCGTTTACAAGAGCCTCGATACGGTGACAGCAAATAAATGAACCGTTGACCAGCCGTGTCCAAATTCTTTGTACGCTCGTCAAGTGACTTTAAATAGTCTACTGATTCTGCAAGAAAAGGACACACGGCTCTCCAGTGGCCTGATTTGGCACAGGCAAAACAAACACCGGCAAATCGGGCTACCGCTTAAACGTAGTACAACGCACCTTGTAAGAGAATTGGGGAAGATGAGAGACAGAAAGCTGGGAGCTTCTAGTGGCATTTGTACCTGACGCTCTATATCAAAGCTGAGAATTAAAATCGCGCCACGCAGAACGCTTGGACGCCCGAGCTTCGGCTATGAATATTTTCCTCTTCATCTTTTTCGCCCTCGGCTAAATCGTGATGATTATATTCCAAGATTCAAGATTTATTATTGTGCACTATTTCAGAAAATACATACTGGACATAACAATTTAAAAATGAAAGAAGGAAAACGACTAATTATACACATAGTTAGTAGAGGGGAATGGTTTGGAAGCTCGGCAAACATCAAAGGAGCAAACAAAGATGCCAAGATTTAGGTTGGAAAGTCCACGACCGTGCACAATCTTTTGTTTTGCGCTCATACACTATGCATGAATTACGTAACCAACACGTTTCTATTGGCTAGTTCCTCAGTACAGAGTAAACAACTATCGTGTTTTGTGCACGGTCAAGGCCAAAAAAGAGAACAAAAACCTACAACAAAGAAATTTGTAGGGTTTCATAACCATTCCCCTCTATCAACTATGTTATACATGAGTGAGAAAAAGTGGAAAAGTGCGTAGTGGCCGTAGTAGCAAATGCTTTCGGGATGGCCACTAACAGAGGAATTAAATGAAAGGAAATATATCTATACATATATATATATATGGAAGAGAACTGGCAAAGTAGACAGTACTAATAAAAAAAATTAATAGTAATAAATTAGCAAATTGACAAATTTACATAAATATACAATATTATTTGCATCAACGAATTACGTCTATATAAGGAGTCTCACATTAAGTTCACCAAAAAAAAATAATACAATAATAATAAAGAAGGGAATATAATTATTAAGTTTGGCTGTCCAAGAGGTAGCGCTTATACTGTTTAATAAATAAAGGAAAAGGTAAAGTTTTAATATTATATGGTATATTTTCCCAAATTCTAGAAGTTGTTGGTGTAAATCTAAGTCTGCATGTCTTCCATCCGTTGGGATACTTGTCAGCTAAATGGCACAAGTTTTGACGATCTTTCAGTAAGGCCATGTCTACGTCCAAACTCTCCTTGGCTTTAACAAGATCTGCGAGTTCAAACGCATTACCAGGGTCTTCCATCGATTGTAAAATGGATTTGCTCTTCTTTTAGAAGGATGGAGGCCATCTTTTTTGAGCCTCTTAAAAGGAAACTGAAGGCAACAAAATAAGCATCTTTTATTTCCATTTACACCATGCACAATAATATTTTCAGCCTTTTTTTCTGGCATATCTGTCATTTTACCACCCAAAAAAGGTGTTTTTATTCCGATTATTGCGGCTCAGAATGGAGGAGTCAGCGGTCATTTTTGCAGCTAATGACGTATGATATGGGGAAGACATGCGAGAGCGCCCCATAAAGAAGCAGTGTTTTGACTCATGCTTGACGAAAATATTGAAAACAGCGAAGAAAATATCCACAGCAGCACTTGTTTCTCTTGGTTACGAAATCTCTGTTCTCCATATCATACGTCACAGCAGGTCGCTGGTTTAGTTTTTGAAGCCGCACTGAAAAGGCCGAAAAAGCGGGAAAAGCCCAACTTCGAACGTACTTTTCTCGCAAAACTGAAAACGAGAAAAAAAATAACCCCACAAACTTAACTTTACTTTTGTTAGGCCTTCCAAAAACAATGTTGGAAAAATAGCTGATTTTGGCCTTCAGTTCTCCTTTTATTTCTGCCATTTGCTCGGCGGCAATTGAATCGATTGAACTTTTCAACTCCGAAGTGGAAGTAGAAACGATAGCACTAAACTGAGAAACTCTTTGTTGCTTTGGGCAACGAACTCCGTGACTTCAGCCTCATCCATAAATAAAATGCAACTTGACTTGTGCACTCGGCGAAGGCTGACCGTAGAATGCCTCACTCGATTAACGATGCAAATATACAAACAGCGATCACTTGGCACTCCAAGCGCCTACCACTCTCAACAAGGCTTTTGCTACGTGCCGGCAAAATAGCAATTTATGCTAATAAGGACTATCACAAATTACATTTTCCAAGCGTTCACCTTTCTGTTGATTTCTCCAGCGATAGTAACCTGCGACCAAGCCCAATTGAGCATCGCTCTCATGTCCTCTCATGTTGCCGATCTATTTCTCGTCGTCCCCTCACGTAACG
>NC_090892.1:47343921-47356421 GCF_036669925.1 Montipora capricornis | reverse complement strand
ATGTGAACGTTTCATTTCCTATTTTTGCTCTGAAACCGCTAGTACACATTTAGTTTTACGATAATTGTACGACGTTTTAGGAAAATTGCACGAAGTAAACGAGATGAAAAAATTGCTTGTATTTTGAGGTGACGTTTTTCGTCGACGTCGCCGTCTTAGATCTTAAAAGTCCCTACAGTCGTGGCACGGCATGCAAACGGAAGACCTTACACAGCAATGAACAGAACCAGGTTTCTGACCAGCGGTTTTCGTTAAAACAATGGTTTTCTGGGGGCGCTCAGTCTCGCGGGCTCAGAAAACCTGGTTGTGGTCATTGTTATTTAAGGTTTTCCCATGCAAACGGGCATTTGTATCTTTCAGTTTCTTCGCTGTTACCGTTCGTAACCCTAGGGCCTATCCCGACAACACGCGATGGATGACCATAAATTTACATTATCAAATACAGTTCCAGAAAGAAGGGAATGAAAGTTATTTGACTTGGAAGCTATCAGTCACTTGTATAACTTTTATGATCCGGTTCACATGCGCGACAAATGCAAATGAGCGAAAACAATAGGCTTATCTCATTTGCATTAGATTCGGAACATGTGAAGTTCGACGTTTGACCTGGGCCTACAAGATTTATCTTTTCGCTCAAGATTTCCAGCCAGAACGGGCGTAATTAACACATTAATGCCTAATTAATGGCCGGAACGGGCGTAATTAATACGTAATCAATGACTGAACAATGATCTGAGGCCTTGGTTTACATGGAAAAAAAATAGAGAAAAGTTACCCAGGCTAAGGGGGCCACCAGACTGCTAGCAATCCCTTCTACGTCTAATCGAGACAAACGACCGAGGAAGTCTTGGGGACGAACCGCAACCCCTACCCCTGGAGAACCCCAGACCATCGGGGATTTTACTGTTTCCCGACCGTCCCATATTTTGCCGACCAATGAAAACTAAAAATCGCAGACATCCCCGATCCCAGATTTCTGCGATGGTCGGAGATCATTCACAACATATGAAAAGTCCCGGTCGTTAGTTCCCACCGTCACTGTTTATCAAGAGAGCTCTAAAGAATGTTATGGATTCCTCAGATCTCTCGCAGAAAAAGCAAGAAAAGGGAATGAAATATCTTTCATGAATTTCGTAAAGGAGTTTCCCTGTATATCAACCGTGCCTGTGCCCGCTAAACCTTGCACTGACAAGGGAAAGAACACAAATATATTGAGCGCATCAAGGTTTCCCGTGGAAACAGGGAGTATCTGCGGCCAGCGTCTGGCGCTTTTTTCGATTTCTCGGTCACATCTGGGACGGTCTGGAAGTAGTGAAATCCCCGATCGTGTGGGATTTTGCCGACATAAGAAAACTAGCCTTCCGGTCGATCTCAACCTAACTCCGAGGGTTTTTCTCCAGGTACTCTTGTTTTCTTCTCTCATCAAAATCGACTCCCAGCTACAACTAGCTCGGGCATGTGCCTCGCATGGGTCTCCCACCAGTTCTCCCTCTCCCCTTCAGATGCAAAACAGAATAGACCAAACCGGCTAACTCAATGTTGTACCCAATTCAAACCCTTTGGGAATAAAACGTTTTGTTACAGGTACTTCCATATCATTTAAATGTGACTGCTGTATTATAATGCAAGTACAACACACAAATAATCTTATCGGCGGGAGATTGTAATTGGGTACAACATTTGGTCTATTCCCATAAAATTGGGAAGATCTTCTTCCCCAAGCCTCCCACGGCCATTTCTTCCAACTGCGTGACAAAACAAGATATCGACGACGTTTGCACGATGGCGCTGGTAGATTGCATGACATGGCTACTGCGTATGCCTGTATGGGCGCTTGCCGGAGTCGCAACAAAGACGACGAAGTTGGTGACGGCGATCTGTCGGCGTCTTGAAAATAGCAGGACGCGAGTGTCAAAGCTAAGTTTCTCTTGATGCCTCAGTTGTTTTTTCCAAATAAATCAAATATCACATACGCCTTTTTTTGTTTTTAAGCGAGGACGAAATTCGTCATCGCTTTATACTGGGAGGAGAGTATCGATTTGTGAAGATGTTTGTGAGGGGTGAAGCTATATCGAAGGCGTTGATCCTTGTAAGCTGCATGTTTTACCAATACAGAAACAAACCTAAACATTCATTACAGCTAACCTTAGGCCTAAAAACTCTTGTTTAGTTCTAATTGGGTCTTGTTAAGGTCTTGTCTGTCCGCCATGTTTCCGCCAGAGCTAATTTATGCGAAATTGTAAATGCGTAAACTACAGCGACGATTGGCCAACCGTAACCAAGGAAACGCTGTTTCCCGGGAAAGCGTTTCTAAAAATAACTAGGTCTATCAAAACGCCCGATCAAGAATTCAATTCGGAGAAAGGCTCAAACTGGTGGGCTCCTGACAGACGAAATTAAGAAAATGCCTCAAAAAGATAGTGGGTGAATTTTGCATAAATGAGGGATAAGTATTTTAATCTAGATGCGTTACCATGGTAATAGCCTAAAAGCATAATGACTGTCAAAGATATAAACCTTCGTGGTAGCACTTATCAGTGACCAAGTTTGAGCTTCCAGGCAAAAACTGCATAAACATAAAGGAATGGACGTATAAGCAGCCATTCTGTTGGAATTTGACACTATCGAGGAAATGGTGAAATATTTGCAAAACTTTAGTAGAGATAGAGCTGACAATAAGAGAACTCTTCCAGCAGTTCAACATCAGCACCACGCAAAACTCTTGTGATTACGATGATGATAATAATTTTGTATAAAGCTTGCTTCACATAGGTTGCTTTGCATAGCCAAGCACTACTCGTCTACAAATTAGGAACACTACAGATCAGGTCAAATCACATCATATCAAATCAAACTAAATGTTGCATGATTCTTGCCAAAAAAGGAGAATCCGAAAGGAAAGGAAAGGAAAGGAACTTTCCTTAAGTGTCTAGTTGTTCTAGCGCTGGAGTATTAATTGGGGACACTGTAAACTGAAATTAACAATTACTGCGCCTTTCAATAACATGCGGACTCTTACATTCAAAGGTCAACCGACAAATGCGTTTTTCGCTACCGTCAATCAAATGTTCAGCGGTTCCTCCTAGCTTCCGACCATGTTGACTGAACTGGGCTCAACGATGTGATTTGATTACTGCGCACTCGACAGTAGTCGGGAGCTCGGAGGAGCCGCCGAACATTTGATTGATGGCAGCGAAAAATGCATTTGTCGGTTGACCTTTGAATTTAAGAGTCCGCATTTTATTGAAAGGCGCAGTAACGCAAATCAAGTCAAATGTTGGTTTTTGAGGGGCGGGGAAAACCGGTGTACCCGGAGAAAACCCCTCGGTGCATGACAGAGCATCAACAAACTCAACCCACACATGACGCTGAGTCTGGGAATCGAACCCAGGCCACAAAGGTGGGAGGCGAGTACTCTCACCACTGCGCCAGAAACGGCGGGAAAATTTGCAGCATGCGCACGAACGTCGTCGTCTTTCCTACGAGTACCGTAAATTCAAATTTCTACAGGATGGCGACACAGGGTTATAACGTGACCCAACGGTGCCGTCGTGCGAACGTCGTCGATTCGTAAGCTCCCTATTGACTCAACAAGCGCGCGTCTCGCATTCCCATACAAGGGAATGCCAGCAGTCTACAATCGTCACCCGCCAAACCAAGTTGCTGTCACCACGGGCGAGTCAACGTTTTCTACATTTCCTTTAAGAAGTCACTGAACCTTTTACACTAGAATTAAAACGTTGACTCGGCAAAAAGGCGACTCTGTACCGAGAATCACCGTCTGACCAGAGGCCCGTTTCTCGAAAGTCTCAAAAACTTTTCGGACCCGAAAAACCATTGGTGAAATTGTCAACCGCTTCTTTTGGAAGGCCGATGTTTTAACAAGTTTTCAAGATAACAAAAAGCAAACTGACCGTGAAGTTTGACGACTTAATCCTCTCCGTTCTTGAGATACAAAGGGAATTGTGACACCCGAAAATGGCCCGTAAAGGTTCGGGACTTTCGAGAAACGAGCCCCAGAGCCAAATCTTTAAAGGGGCTGTGTCACGAAATTGAGCCACATTCAGTGACTGGAAAATGGCAACCAAATCAAGCGAAAGACAAAAATAACTACTTAGAACATTGAAGAAAGGTTTGAATAAAACAGCAAATACAAAAGGAGGCAGGGATGGGCAAAATTGCAATTGGGGATTTTAAAATCTATTCAGCCTAACAGTTAACTAACTATGTATGCTCGACAGGCATTTTTTTGGTCGCGAATCTTTGATTTGTGTTGTTTATATGGGTAATCAGATGGTACATAATTTCACGCGCGTTTTTTCACGGGTGACAAATTACTCCTTAATATTCAAACCTGGGGCCGGTTGCTCGAAGACTGGTTAGCGCTAACCGTTGGTTAAGAGGTATCAAAACCTACAGGTTTCCATGGTATTTAACGCCGGTTATCGCTAACCATGCTTCAAGCAACCGGTCCCTGGACGCCATTTTGGCATTGCAGGAAAAAGTTGCCATGGCAACATTGTAAATTTCGCGCCAAAAGTAAGAAGTAATTTGTCACCCATGTTATTACAAAATAATTTCTAGGTTAAGTAGGGGCGAGTAATAGGAAAAACTAAGCAAAACAAACTGCACTGCCTTGACACAGCCACTTGAACATTTCAATACGTCTACCTCATTACCTGGGGCAACATTCCTCCCCATAAGCAGGGTCTCAGGAGCTTTTCAGGGCAAAAAAAACCAAAGGATTGATAAACACCATCGCTGGGCTATTTACAAGCACAGGAAAGAAGTCTCACTGGTCACTGACGGTAGGACTTGAATGAGCCCGGGAAATTCCGAACTGAAAGTCCGGCCACCCTTCCTCCTACGGTGCACTGATATTGGCCCGTGTACAGCCGGTCGCTCTCCTCAAAAAAAATTCGCGAGGAGCGACTGTGATTTACAAAACAATACTTTATTGACACTCCCCTTTCGGGGCTTTTCAGTTGTGCGCTTGGAAACCTGAATACGAGTTTTCAAGTGATTACTAGGGTAGCACGAAGCACGTCCAGTCATACATTTAAACTTTAAAACGGCGTCGCGAAAGTGAAACGTTGCTAAACAGGCAACCAGCAACTCTTTCAGAGCTGGCGTAATATGATCGAATTTCCTTGTACCTGTGACGATGCGCGCGGCAAAATTTTGGACCAATAGCAATTTAGGGATATTATTTCCTGAGGTGCTAGACCATACAGATGAGCAGTAAAACAGCTTAGTGAATACCAAAGCATTAATAACTATTAAAAGCAGGTCGCGATTAAACGCATACTTGACGCAACTAATCCGACTAAGGCTCGACATACAGGATGAAACATTTTACACTTTTTAAAGTATGAGTTTCAACAGTGAGGTTTGGATCCAGTGCAACCCCGAGGTCCTTAGCGAATGATGCTGGAGTAAGTTCTTTCCCCATTAGAGTTATTTTAAAATCGGGAAGTTTTGCAGTCAGTTTTCTACTTCCGAACACCATAAGCTTCGTTTTTTCCGGATTTAACAAAATAAAATTATCACAACACCAGTTGCGTATAAGGAAAAGATCGTTATTTACCGTTGATATCGTGTTCCGTAATAATTTTGCACAAATTATTGAGTGACCTACGCTAAACCAAAACTTGCGTAGCTTACATTCCTTGCGATGAACTCTCTAGAAAGACAAGCCTTCAACCCGGGGGTACGGAAAGACACCGATCTTCAAAGCAGCCCGAATAATTGTCGATGAGCTGTTATTTCCCTCCATATCTACAAATATCAAAGGATGCTCTCAAATCTCCCAACGCTGGTCCGAGCAAGACGTTGGGACTACAATGACTGGAAAGGGAAGAGCGGAAGGCTTTTTCCAGTCAGCCATCTTTTGAATCGTGCTATTCACCTCGTTAAGATACGTCACGAGAGCACTTCGCTTCTACAAATGTACGTAGAATCGATTTCCACTCACACTCCATAGATAATAAGTTCTCTAGTACTTTAAAAGTATTGCCTCTTCGACCCTCAACAAGATTTTTATCCGTACTCTTTACCATGCACAAACCACTATGTACACACGAACTCATCGTAGGATCTTTCACGGTGTTGTTGATGTAAACGAAAGATATTGTTTTGGAGAAAAAAAAAGCCCAAATAAAACCAAAATTTAAAAAAAGCCAATCAAGACTCGTTGTATCAATGATGTAATGATCGGGGTAATAATTAATCAAATCATTTTCCACACATTCCTGGAAAAATCACGTGGTATTTGATTACGCTTATCGACGGTAAATCACAGACGCTCCTCTCCAATTTTTTTTCCGGAGAGCGGGCGGTCGTACACAGGCTGCACTGGTATTGGTCCAACGAAAGCCAATCGTTGCTTAATATACGCAGAATCACCGCAAGTAAGGCTCGTTTGCCCTACTGTACACACTAAACGCCATCAGGTCACTCCAGAGGAAACCGAACAAGTCATCGTTAAAGAGAACAAATACACCTGGAGTCATCCGAGGGGAAAGGAATCCGTGGCTGGCAATCTGCCCAGCACCATGGTATCTAATGACAGAAGATTGATAACCAGGTTTAAAAGAAAACCAAATATTACCTACGATTAGTAGATCATCTCATCGGTGCTGTCTTACTCAAACAATCTCATCTGGCTGAAACGTCAAATTCCAAGGTATGCAGCCAGAACGGATGCATGTTCGAGAGGTACATTTGCACAGCACCCATCCCGTAAAAACTAAAAATAAAACATCCCCTCAACTCATGCAGAGCTGTCTAGTTGAAGCAAGCAGTTTTAAAGAAAGCAAGTTATTGTTAAAACTAAAGCTATAGTTCTTGGCACGACAATGAAAACAAATTAAGGTAGAATTTGAAAAAAAAGGTGCGCCCGTCACTGAAGTGAACCCAAAAATGAAGGTGAAAAGGCAAAAATTGATTAAGGGTTTCTGTCAGGTAGAATCTCACCGTACTGGCCTATCGAATGACTATGGGGACAATGTATATGTTTTTGTTAGCCAACAAGAAAGAAGGCGTCCTGTAACCGGTCGCCTTGCCCATACGTTCGGCGTAATTTCGCCTACACATTACGTTAATTCAATTCAAAGTACCTTCAAATGTGTAGGAGAGTTAACTTAATTTGTGTGCCAATTAACTTCGAATGTGTTCCCGAGTGAACTTCAGTGTGGGCGAGTCAACCGTTGGGTTAAGTGACCGACATTCCGGGAAGGGGGATTGTGTATGAAACAACCTTGGGTGAGTCATAGTTAAAATCAGCCGCATTAACTCCGATGAACAGTGCACCGGTAGCATTTAAAAGGAAGACACTAGACAGGAGCGTCGAGACTTTGGGTCTTTGAATCGTAACTTTGTAAGCTACATTTAAGTACATTTTGCCATGGGAGATATGGACCACTGTAAATCACGTTTCCACCGTGCTAATAACATAATACTCCAAAGTAAAAATTCGTAATTTCTGACGAGAGTGTAAAATAAAACGCGAATGCTCAAGTTACAAGTAATTCTATACTTCCGCATTTTTGCCTGAGCGACCTAAAATTTGTCCGGGCAAGTATATCACAAGACGTCCCGGCTGACGTCATTGATAAACAATGAATATGGATCCCTGCGGATATAACAATGAGATTTGCACTGTGCATGGTAAACGTCACCAAGTGTCCAACATTCCTTTATCTCAACTTAACATCAAGAAAATCAAATGATGATGATAAAACGCTGGCGTTAAACGCTACAAAGTGTTCCCCTTATACCACCTCTCAAGAAGTCATAAACTTATCCCAACTCTTCCTTTTTAACAACCCGAACTTGTGACTTTACACTCAAAGAAGCGAATGAGTAGTTGTCCGTTTTGTGGGTAGGGTCGTACCTCTTGTTGAACACTATACTTCATTGGCTGTATAGTGTCGTACTTCTTATTGTTTTCTGTGCTAAATCCACTGTTATCTTTGTTCGCTCTATCCTGAACCCCGTTCAATGCGGTACGACTGGGCCCCATTTTGTGTGTTCTTTCATAAGGCCCATGTATCTCTAATATGCTTTAATTCTGCAGTAGTAAAGCTGATATCATTTCGGTGTCTGTTCTTGTCATGTATTATTCATTGTATCTGCTGTTTAGTCTGGCTGTTTCGGTTGAGGAATCAATAGCCCCATTACAGAGCTGATAGAGAGTTTCAATCGAGTGTCGTAAAACCAAAACCAAAGTAATTACTTTGGTCAATCAAAAAGGACGGAGACAATCCAGTAAACCGATCAAAACTCGAAGTAATTAGTCAGTTTCAAAAATACCATAATACTCTTTGTTTGTTCCTCCAAAATTTTGCATGATCATTGTTTGCATTTTCTCTTAGGACTTACAATGGTCCCAAGAGAAACTGGAAACAATGTTTACGCAAAATTTTGGAGGGACAAACAAAGAGTATTATGGTATTATTGATACTGGCTAATTACACGTAGCCGACACAAAGCGCGGGAAAATGTGCCCGCGCAAGCCACGATTGGTTTTGGTTTCACTTCTGATTGGTTGAAAAAAATGGCGCGGGAACTCTGAGCCAATCACAGAGTGAAGTGATGCAAAACCAAAGGAATTCGCTAATTACTTTCGACACTCAACTGAAAACCGCCCTATGACCAGAAATGTACCCTAATTGCATACGGAGCTCAATAAGCATCACGAAGTGTCCCCTTGCTCTTCTCCCCAACTTCAACGTCACTCGTGTCTCAGAATACAGACAATTAACACCACAAAGTGCCCCCAAATGCTGTTTCTCAAGTAAGGATGAACAGCTGCGTTTACCCTAAGCTAAAAATAACGCTAACCTTTACCCTCAACAAAGCAAAGGCTAAGGGCGCTTTGCATTTGACAGAACTGACCGGCCAGACTGGGCATTTGGAAGGACTAACTCTACAACAAATTCAAATTAACACACTTCGGGGATGATATATACTCCTCCAGAATAATGCGAGGGATCATTATGCAAGAGTTCCTTCAAATTGTTGCATTTTCTTTGCAAATTATTGGGTCTGACCGGCCAGTTCTAACAATTGGAAAGCGCCCTAAGACACTTTTTAATCGGGTGTACATCTAATTTGGTGCACTTGTGGACATAAGCGGACAACTCATAAATGATCATTTAACAGAGAGATTTGGCATCACGTTGACAGCAAAAAGCAAACAGCAAACGACAAACGCCAGAATGGAATTGGGTTTTGCCTAAAATCAACGAAACTTGTTTAAGGACGGTGCCTACTAATTAAAGATATTTTTGCCACGGTGTGTGATTATGCAGAAAATGTAGGTCTTAACAAGTGTTATTGAAATCCCAAAAGAAAATTGGGGGTAACCACGCATTTTTCAAAGATAATTCATGAATAATATTTGTAAAAAGCTTTAAAATACAAAGCAATGTACAGTGTATGGCGTTCTTTCTCAAATTGAAGCTTCATTATCTCTCAAAAATGCATGGTTACCCCCAATTTTCTTTTTGAATACCAAGAGTACTTACTAAGATCTACTTCCTCCGGATAGTTTTAAAATATCCGCAAAAATATCCCTGTATTAGTAAGCATCGGCGATAGGAAATCCGAGTACCTGGAGATGCACAGAACGTATGCGCAATAACATTAGTAGGCACCGTCCTTAATTTTAGCTCATTTCCGGCCTGTTTGTTACAGATACTGAGCCACGTCTCAAACAAGATCAACAAGTTAGAAAAAGAGAATTTTTATGCTTTCGTGCCAAGCAGCCGCCTGCCATTGGTTCTATCACGCAAACGCGATAAAAAAATCTCTCCAACAACTGTTGCATCGCACCTGACAACTACACCAATATAAAGAACAAATGACTCATACTTTGCTTGATAAAAGGGTGGGAAGTCAGTAAATCTTGCTTCAATGACATTAGGCAGCTCAAAGGGCCTTTGTTGCCCCTCAGACACTGGTAACTCTTCAATGACTGGCCTTCTCAGGTCAACTTCAAAGGTTAACTTTCCTTCTGGCACATTAGGGTCTCCCTGTTGACAAGGAAGCAGAAGGTTAATGGGTCACCTGTACTCAAACGATACTCTACACTGACAAACTTTAAAGCCTATTGCGGCCTTATGTTTAAGAAACAGTGGCTTGTGATCGAACAGGGCAGAAGCTGGTTTCCCATCAATTCTTCATCATCATCATCATATCTTTGTTTACCCTCGGATTTTAGAGTGGCTTGGTGTAGCTAGAATTTCTAAGTGTTTACAAGAGAAAATGAGGGGACAGAGAGGGAGGCTCCCGGTCCAGCCCTTGGGATATGTCATGTCCACGAAAGTTATTTTTAGACGAGCGGAAGTCTTTGTTCTAGCCGAAGCCTCTTCCGAGACGTCCGAATTCAGGCTAACTTCGGTCTGATGTTTGAAAGAAAAGCAAAGAGTTCATGTAATGGCGGACGAAGTGGACTTAACTTTTGTCGATGAAAACGACTTTCAGAAACGCGGAAAATGTTTTTCTTGGTCTGTTAATTCCAGCTGGGAAATAAGCTCCACTATTTCTGTGGACACGAATGACTCGCTGGCTGACATCAGTGAATTAAACGGAGAACGCGAGTCAGAAACGAATAGCGTCATGGCACGACGACAGCGATGGCAAGACTGCATGCAGACGTCTCGGAAGACAGATTTCCGCTAGAACAAAGACTTCCGCTCGTCTAAAAATAACTTTCATGGACATGACAAATCCCAGCCAACGCCCTGAGCCTCCTTCTCTGTGCCCTCATTTTCTCTTGGTGTTTACCTTCCCCACAATGATATACCACAGAGGAGAGACCACAACACCGGGAACTCCATATAGCATTTATTGCATAGTGCATATGTCTATTTTGCAAATAGTGTGTGGTTTCTTTTACATCCCACAGGATTATGAACATTGAAGCTAAGGGTTGTGAGACATGGCCTACCGAGTAAACTAGAGAGTTCAACCATTTGCAGATGTCATTACAAAGGAAGAATTTTCTCCTGAGTTATTTAAAGACCTTGAGTGTCGGTCCGGCCGCAGTTTTAATCTCGTGACTTCCAGCACAGTGGTCAAATGCTCAACCAACTGCGCCAACCGGTCAGCGGGTTTCTTTAGTTGCCATTCCTCGCTTAAACTCAAGCACAACCCATGTAACTTTGCTCTGCAGCCCCAATCCCAATAGAGAGAGACAGTAACGACAACTTGTCCAAAACGAATCTACCACTGTCATTATAAGAAGTTTAGTACGAAAAATGTACATACTGTAATCTTGATGCCAAGTATTTTGTCCTCAGCAGAACTGAAAGTGACCATTACTAGTTCCACACCATGACTGCTGTATGTGCCCTAGAGAAAGTTAAAGAAATGAATGAATGAATACAGAATAATTCCCTTAAATTAATGTAAGCACCTACAGGGTTTTCTTTAAGGTTTTAAGTAGCGGGAGTGTTTTGCAAAGTAGACGGTTGTGGGTCCGGAGAACCCACACCATGGGCCTTAACTCATCGCTTCTAGGGGGGTCCGGGGGCATGCTCCCCCGGAAAATGTTTGAAAACTGAATGCCGGAAAATGCATTTCCTGGCATTTTGGGCCATGAAACTCAAACATAAGAGGGATGAATCAAGCTGCAATTATACTATGAAAACCATGTTACTCAAAGAAAGACGAAGCGACATTTCAATAATACAACCCTATAAACAAAAAGTTGAGTGATATTTTTTGTATCTTTTTGGTGGTTTTGCTGGAGCTAACGAGCCTGGCAAATATTGCCACTTCACAACTTGTAAACATGGCACATACTTTGAAGGACTAGACCAGCAAAGGCTAGTGATTGGTTGTTAAATTAAGAAGTTGATTGGAGGTCATACTAATTGGCCAATGGCGTAAAGGATGTTTCGATCCTGTTTAGGTGTGAAGATGACACACATTCGTTCCATTGTGTAATTAGCGGGAAAATATGCTTGCGGAACTTGGTTGTAGTAATTTCGAAAATTGAAAATCACTCGAGCGGTTTAAGAGTGATGTAGTTTTTTTTCCGAAGAGTTTAGGAGTTCCGTAAAGCAGTGAGAGTTGATCAAGAGTGACGTTGGATAAAGATCCGTTGTCATGTTGAAGCGTAGAGATGCCCTCGAGAGGACGAGCACTTACGCGGGCAAGTAGGATTTAACTCCGAGGAGCGTTACGTTCAAGTGTTTAAATAAAGTCTACGAGTCCTTAGCTTCTACGTTCGCTATAAATGATCGACTGAAGGGTTCGAAGTGAAAACGAAGGAGCGGTTAGTGAATGATCAGGGTCTAGTTTTGTTCCTCAGTTGAGTTGTGGTAACAGATGCTTGAACGCAGGCTGAGCGTGTTGCTAGCAGAACATCATATGTAAATTTCCTTCTGGATTGAGAACAAACCTTTTGAAAGTGTTTCTTTGTTTACAAGTTTTTTTATGATTGCGGCGTGATTAAAGGAAGTTTTGCGCGGACTAAAACGTCCTTGGGT
>NC_090892.1:47336421-47338921 GCF_036669925.1 Montipora capricornis | reverse complement strand
AAACCTGACAACTTTCTTTCCGTCAATCTTTTCTTTCTGCAATCAAGAAAATATCAGTGTCATCCAAAGAGACTGAAACAAAATTGATTTCTTTATTTATTTTAACAAAAAAAAACAGCTAAGTGACAACTACTAACCCTTTTATTTTGAAAGAGGGAAGGTGAAAGCTAATCGCAAAGTTGCAACTTTTCCAGATATATTTTAGTCATGAAGGGAAAAAGTTCAGTTGCAAATGTGACTGTATTGGCCACAATTTCAAGTCCTGAGTGAATGACGAATATTAATAAGAAATTGCATAATGATTACTTAAAGTGTAACTTCCATTTCTTGTTTAATTCATTTACTCTGTTGTTCTTTGGCCCTATATACATTTTTCTACCTCACAATCAATTTTGACCTAAGCCTTGAAGGCTACTATTATATTCTGCAGCACCACATGTGGATTTTAGCAAGTAACAGTATAAATAATTAAGTAAGGGGCAGCTTGTAGTAACTATGCCCAGTATGACATACATTGTATCTTGCAAAGAGAGAAGATGAAATTCCTTTTGGAGATGTTACTTGTAACCAATGATGGCCTTGATGAGGCTACACATATTTCAGCCTACATTTTCCCCAAAAAACAGCCCTCTTAAAGCGGCAGCACTCTTAAAGTGGCCCCACGACGCGCCATCTGTTTCAACGCATTGCTGATCATCGATATTCTGCCATTGGTCGCCATCTGAGAGATGCCCATGAGAACATTGACTTACTCAATGAGAGCCAGTTTAGAATGCTTAAAAAATGAAGCACGAAATGGGATTGTCTCGTTTATGAAATGTTATACATAAGAACAATAAAACCCAATTTAAATACCCAGAGCAACTCCATTACGGCCAAACTCTTTGTTTAACTTTTAATGCCTTTTAATTTATTCATATCTTCACCATATATATATACTCTATTTCATTACTTCTTTTTTACTTCATAATGACGTTCTGGAAACATCGTGCCATGTTGTTTTCTAATATTTTATTGCAGATTTTTATTGTCAAACATAATAATATTATACTCTAAATTCAACTGACTGGCTGTTAAAATGAAAATGATATGTGGTTATGTAACGCGCACCACCCGTTGTCTCCAATGATGAAACTGAAACCTACATGAAGAGTTGCATAGTGAGGTGTGTCATCCCAACTGGAGTAGCACAGCACCACTGATTTTCCTTCTTCTATTCTTATAGAAAATATACGCCTGCGTCTTAACACACTCGTGATGTCAGGATCCAACGGCGCGCGACAGTCAAAAGCATCAATACCACCTTGCACAATCTGCAGAAAGTTTAATTTAAATTGGTGACACATGATAAGATAGCAAGGAATCCCAAACTTTGTCAATAATAATCCCTATGATGAGGTCTTAAGCTAACACAGAGACATAGTTACGTGGTCAAATAAAACCTTAGTTTTTGAGGAGAGAGAAAGAGGACAAAAAGCTCAGTAAACAGAAAGGACAATCAAACAATTATTACAACTTGTACCATCAAATGACATTGAATCTGGGACACATGGGTGGAAGGAATTGGCTCTCACAATTACGTCAACCCCACAATCAATGCAAATCTCAAAGGTCTTTTTCTTGTAAAAATTAAGTTTGTTCAGAAGCAAACAACCATTTCATCTGCATACACTGAAAATAATACACACTTCTCAAAATCGATTTATTCAAATTCTCAAATTCGATTTTTTTATTTTCCAATAATTATTTAACACCAAGGAAATACCAAACAAAGGATACAGATATATATACTTTGCTGTAATACTGGTCACATGTGACATACAGTGTCACTTGATTGTAACATGTAAGTAAGACGACCCTTTCACATTTTACCTTTTGCCCTGACAAAAGAAAACAGTACCACCATCCTGTAAATTATCAAGGTTGATCTTACCTCAATATAAACTAACCCACCATAAGGATTAACATCACACTTCCAAAGACCAAGAAGATAACCATATTTATGCAGCACTGAAATAGTAAACAAAAACATCAAAGCGAAAGCTATCTTCACCAGGCAAGATTTCTTAATTATTATTTCCACTTTTCAGGAAACAGGAAATTAATTTTGTCTAGTATTTATTTGGGACAACCACCGACCGGTTGACTCAAATAAAAACATCAAGAGCCATCAACAGGTGGAAATCGTATTACAGTGATGGCATACAGAGTCACAGAAAAAGGTCTTGTTGAAATTACATCCTTTTAATTTTTTATCTCCTGCTCCAAGCTGATAGGTCATTTCACAGCTTCACAGTGGCCTTGAAACAAGAATTTGCAGCAATGCATTCTATTTTATCCAAGCCATACTGATATCATAGGTCAGCAAAAGAAGGCAAACAGGAGGCAGTGTGGCCCAGTGGTTAGGGGGCTTGCCTTGAGATCCGGAGATCCCGGGTTCAAGACCCGCTCTGACCACTCATTGAATTTCATCCTGGTAGTCCCTGGTTCAACTTCTTAG
>NC_090892.1:47321421-47331421 GCF_036669925.1 Montipora capricornis | reverse complement strand
GGTCGTATTAACGGCATAATTTTATAAAGAAAATAATGACTGAGGACACCAAAAGGTGGCCGTTGGTCGTAGCAACGAGGTGGTCAGATTAACAAGATTTTCAGATAAGAGAATGTGTGGGCTTTCGTTTGGGCCACGAAAAAGTGGTTGTATTAATGGGGTGGTCGTAAGGCAGGGTTCCACTGTAAGTTGTAGCAATAAACTGGATTAACCAGGAAGTTAAAGAAATATTGTTGGCTACCCAATTAAACTTCATTTTACACTATAATGACAAAACAGATATTTTTCTGAGGTTAAAAACTTGGCTACCTATTACTCATGTCAGAAAGAAAAAATTCCTGTCTCCTCGCGTATCACATTTCAACGCAAAAATTTGTTAAGCTCGAATATTACACAACATGATGAAGTCATAAAGGCCACCTTTTCCAGTGAAACATTATTTCATTGAAACAAACAACATATTTGCTTTTAGAGGCAAAAGACCCTTCCTATTAATTTTTATTGTGTGCATGTCAAATTACTATATGCAACAAAATAAATTTCAAGATCAAACCCTTTCCTGAAGAACTTTTTCCTTGAAAAATGAAGCACAAAATAGACGACAAGCTTTCTTTCAAATAATTTTTCGTTGTTAGGTTCCAATTATTTTTTTACCTGAAGATTGTGCAGAGTTGAGAACAAATAAATAAAAATAGCCAGACAACAGAGATCACAGATCCAGTAAAGGTCTTTGATTCCTTCTCTGTCCTTGTTGAACCCTTCTTTGTTGAAGCTACCAGAGAATTTTCCATTTGGTTTCAGTGTTGTACATAACACCACATTTGGTAAAATATTAGAAATACAGCTCACTTTGATTACGGCTGGACGAGCGAAAGATTGTTGTCGAAGTCCATTACTAGCCCCTTTTAAGACTCCAGATATTTATTTTCCACCACCAATCTTGTTTATCCAATTGACGTTCCATTCTTGAGCTCCATAACGATAAGATCCACCAAAACACCATTTGTGTTTCAATGACTTCAATTTAACTAATCATTGAGCCGATTCTTTGATTTTGGTCAAATACAGTACGCATTTAACATGTGCATTGTAAGTAATTTAATTATATGGAAATTTTAGGTATACACGTTTAAGTTAGCTTGGGTGAGTATTGAAAGTAAACATATATTAGTAGCGTAAGTATCACCTGTGATTTGTATTGTGAATCGTGTTTCTTTTGTGTTGTGTTTGGGGTCTGTCGGCAAAATTTTTAAAACTGCATGTGAGCCAACTCAGAACTACTGTACCTTAAATTTTTCGAAAATTTAAGGTAGCTCTAAATTGGCTCCCATGAATTAGCCAATACAACAGTACAACAGTGAGTTAGTCGATTACGTTTTAAAAAACTTAATCAAGTAACTCACTGTTGTACCCAATTCAAACCCTTTGGGAACAAGAGGCTTTGGGTAGCCTATACTTTGTTCGAAGGATTTTTACCTGACTTGTACTGCCTTATACAAGACAAAGAAATCTTACGCAGGCGCAGCCCGAGTGCGACCCGAAAAAGAAAAAAGGCCAAAGTGCCAACAACAGAGTCAAAAACCACACTTTGTTCTTCGAACAAAATAATAAAACATTTTGTTCCAGGTATTTCCATATGATTTAAATGCAAATGCTTCATCATAATGCAAATACAATACACAAAGAATCTTAACCCCAGGGGATTCAAATTGGGTACTAGCGGATTTGGTCAATTACTATAATTCTACAACAAAGAATTAACAAAGAGTTCATTTTTGAGATATAATCAAGTAAACTCGGAATATAGGGTGTTTTTGGAGAGCTTCTATGGTGCCATGCTAACCTATTACGTCATAATAGTGGGCAGATGTTGTTACAGTGCTCAAAGATTATTATTGTTCTTTTTCTTTGGATTTCAAAACTATGTTAACTAAACACTAAGTGACCCACGTTTTAAGCTTTGATTTAAAAAAGACATCTGTTTATTTTAGCTGGAATTTTCCTATTTCATGGTCCATCATTACTAACTTTAAAATCTTGAGAGAGCTACATCGAGGTCAGAAAATGACATCAAAGACTCACTAGTTTAAAAATGCACTGTGTGTAAACACAGCTGAATTAATGTGCGATGGGAGTCGGGCTTTCAGACCTAAAACTCACATTTTGCACATAATTATAGTAAGCTGTATTTACATCTGACATTTTGAGCTAGCGAGCAAATGATGTCACTTTTCCCTAGATCAAACCCTCTGAGGTCATATCACTCAGTTTTGAACGCGAGTAATGGCTGACCGTGAAATACAAACTATTAGCCTTCGAGTAAAAATCAAACCTCAAAATTTGCCAGTTAGGTGTGAGTAGTATAGTAGTTGGGGGATATGAGCTCATTTTTGCGTTGAAATTTGACCTTGGGATTTTTGCATTGAAATTTAACCTTGGAATTTGCGCTGAAATACTAGCTCTTTCAATACTACTTCTTAATGCAGTGAATACAAATAATTAATTCAAAAATACATTCAAACAAAAAATCAATTACAACACAAAATTTTTTCTATATATATATTTTTCAAAAATTCAAACAAAGAAAAAAATTAATGATACATGTAAATCCAATACTGCAATCCAATATGTTTAAATATTTGCATAATCAAATGGAAAAATCAGCATAGCGTGAAATTCTCGGAAATAAAGAAAGGGGGTTTTCCCATGAAAATGAGTCAGTTTTAACCAATCACAACTTTCATTTTTTTTACCAAAATTGTTTCTCAAATGAATTTTATTTCCAAATTGGTTTCTATTTTGGAAGTGTCTCTGGAAGATACAAGCAACATGTTTAAATATTCACATAATCAATCAAATGGAACATGAAAACAAAATGAAGGGTTTTTTCCCGTGATTTTTAACCAACCACAAGCTTCACATTTTTACTTCACAATTGTGAAATTTTTCAGTGAAACTTTTCAAATTTGTGAAGTTATTTTGTGAAGTTTCATGCATGAAGTGTGTTTAAATATTCGCATAAATAAATGAAACAGGAAAAAATCACCATTCTCGGAAATTCATACGAATAAATTGGTTTTGTGGGTAAACTTTGTCAGTAAACTTTGTGAGTAAACTTCATGAGTAAACTTTATCTCATTCTATTTTGTAGTGACCGTAAGCATAACTTGTGATACCATTTACGCGGATATAGCGCTTGTCATCAAAGCATGATAATGACACTCTATTCAATTCATAGCTTCCAAGTTGATGCATTTAACATATTACTTCATATAATTGTACATGAATTGCACAATTGAACTACACAATGAATTAAGTCAAAATTATATAAACTGTCCATTTTGTGAACATCGAATATCTGATTATTATACAGACAAACAAAGTAATTGCTGTGAACAACCTAATATAATTGAAGATAATAGTTGTTTATTATGCATTAACTGTGGTCAAATTACTGGCGAGCTGTTTAAAAATACTTACATAGATTTTTATGAAAATATGTACAAGATTCGTAAAAAGTCAGTCTATATAAGAAATACCATATCCAGAATGTATTATCAGATAGAGAACACCAAAACAAATTACCAATATCAAGAGATATAATAAACTGTGTTTGCACGACATTTGATCTAATAAACACGGTTGTACCACAAGTTAACAAAGATAGAAGAAGGATAATATCAATCAAATTTGTAATACACAAGCTTTTTGAAAAATGGAATTCGAAATTTGATATCCCACTTACTAAATCCAAAAAGACTTTGCATAATTATACTAAATATTGGGATCAGCTTTGTTTGTTGATTGAACTTTGAATTTTTATCATATTTTGATTTTAATTTTTCATTTACTGTTGGAACTAAATCGATAATTGTACCATCGAGAAGATTTATTTCGTTTTACAGTTTTTTTTCTTCAAATGGAATTCCACGAAGATATGATTGTAAATCAGTCAAAAATTTAAGCATATGTTGATCCTTTTGGATCCTGTTTTCTGTTGATCCTTTTGGATCTTAGTGCGGCGTTTGACACGGTCGATCATTCCATCTTGCTAGATCAGCTGACCAAGGTTGTTGGCTTGCAGGGTAAAGCGCATGACTGGTTCCACTCTTACCTGTCTGGTCGGAGTCAACGAGTCGCAATTGATGGATCGATGTCAATGGAATTTTCTCTGGACTGCAGTGTTCCCCAGGGTTCTTGCCTGGGTCCACAGTTGTTCGTTATTTACACCTCTTCCCTCTTTATGATCATTGAACGTCACCTTCCTCAAGTCCATTGCTACGTCGATGACACCCAACTCTACCTCAGCTTCAGTCCAGGCGATGATGATGCCCAGGATGTCGCGCATCGCGCTATGGAAGCATGCATTAAGGACATTTGAAAGTAGATGATTGATGGGCGGCTGCTATTGAACGACACGAAGACTGAGTTTCTTGCTATCGGAACTCGTCAGCAGTTAAGTAAACTTCGTTCTTCTAGCATAGAAGTTGGCAACCAGAAGATTGGTCGTTCTTCCAGTGTTAAGAACCTCGGCATTATGTTAGATGAATCTCTTGGGATGAACAGCCATATTAACCAGAGATGCAAGGCCTCCCTCTACCACATTCATAACATTAGGCGTATATCGAAATACTTATCTAAGGAATGCTGACAATCATTAGTCCATGCTTACGTAACTTCAAGGCTGGATTATTGCAATAGTCTATTGTATGGGTTACCCAAGTACCAGCTATCGAAATTACAACCCATACAGAATATGGCAGCCAGGCTTATAACGGACACAATGAAATTCGATCACATTAATCCTGTACTTTACAACCTTCATTGGATGCCAGTAAATTATCATATTCAATTCAAGATCTTGATGATTACTTTTAAGGCGATTCATGGCATGGCTCCTAGTTATTTATGTAACCTGATCTGTATTAGATCATCGTCTAGGTATTCATTACGCAATAAAGATACAATATTTTTAGAACGCCCAAAAGGGGTTATGCGCACAACTTTAGGTGCCCGCTCGTTTCATGCCTCTGCGCCTGCGCTGTGGAACAGCTTGCCTGCGCACATCCGCACGATTGATTCACTAGCGCTATTTAAGAAATCTCTTAAGACTTATCTTTTTAAGCTAGCGTTTTAGATTTGCATTACGATCTTATCGGTATTTTGTATTTTATTTATGTACTTTTTAATCATTCATTCATTTATTCATAATTTATTTATTATTATTAATTTATTTTTGTACTCTTATTGTAATTATCTATTGTAAATAGCATCTTTATTGTAATGATCTATTGTAAATATTAGTTTTCTCGTTTTGTAAAGCGCCTTTGATCATTCTATAAATGTTAAAGTGCGCTATATAAGTAAATAAATTATTATTATTATTATTATTATTATTATTATGATTAAGCAAAACGACATAACTCAAGTTTTTGATTATAATTTTTGCTCTCTGCATAAGTACCTAAAAGTTAACCAGCTCCTGAAATAGATCCTAAAACGATTGGATTCAATGTTATACTACCAGCTATTGTACCTATTACTATAAGTCCAGTTGAGGTTATTTTACATGATAAATCCATTCTTTTATTATGTTTAAAAGCCTTTTTAATTAAATATCCAAAAATTTTTATGGTAATGAGCAAACATCTTTTCTACTTCTTGGATTTTGTCTTTCGGTAAATCTGATGATATATGGTTCCAATCAAAAATGTTTTTACGTTTGTCTGTCATTATAATCTTGTATATATTATTTTAATGAATGTATTTAATAAAGATATCAAGTTCTTCATTTGGTACATCGTTGTTTATTAGTTTAACTATAAAATGGCTGTTTTGTAACGCTAAATTCATATTTAACATTTGTATATGTGTATTCTGATCTGATAAGAAAAAATCATTTAATGCAAATTGAAACCCATAATAAATTTGAATGTTTAGTTTTTCATAATTTGATTTGAAAGAATTATATATAATTTGAATTTGTTTGATTATTGATCCACTAGAAAGTAGGACTCTTTTACTTCCATTTATAATAAATATTTTATCTGATAAATCAGTAATAAGATTACCTAACAGAGCAGCCCTAGAAAAAGCCAAGAGAAATGGTGTGTCGACTGCAGCCTTCAGTGCTCCAAAACAATTGACTGGGAGATGGCTTACAAACTCCCTTTCTGCAGCACTAAATCTACCAAATTAATTATTTTTCAGTTTAAACTACTTCATAGGCGTTTAGCAACAAGTGATTTTCTAAATAAAATAGCCATTAGAGAAAACGATATTTGTACCTTTTGTAGAACGGAAAAGGAGTCTCTTTTTCATTTATTTTGGTCATGTAGCGAAACGTCTTGTTTTTGGCGGGGCTTTACAAAATGGTTGGCCGAAAATCAAATAAAACTAAAATCCAACATTTTCACTCCCAATATAATAATTGGCCTGAGACCGGACACCCTATCTAACATAAAGCAATACTTTTACTTCCTTGTTGCCAGATATTACATATGGTCCTGCAAAACAAAGGAAGTACTGCCAAAAATAGAAAGATTTCCTACTTTTCTATGTTCTTTAGTACCTTTTTAATCTTAAACCTCAACAAAATAAATTAATTAAATTAAAACATGTTTAATATAAACGATTTAAAAGGAAGCCATGCATGCACGGAATAGATTAATAATTTAGCTGAGAAATCGTAGTAATAGACCGAATGCATAAATGGTGGCCAAAAAAAATATTCTTTTGTTTATGTGCTAATTAGACTCACTAGCCTCGCTCTCTAGCAACATTTCTTTTGTATTTTGTCCATGCAAACAAGGCTAGTGAGGCTAATTAGCACATAGACAAAAGAATATTTTTTTGGCTGCCATTTATGCATTCGGTCTATGACTTTTTTCTTTTTTGTTTGTAGCTTACTGAATACATGTATGTTATGTAATGTATTCTATTATTGTATTCCAGTGTATGTAAATGTTGTTATTTAAGAAATAATTAAAAAGAAGAAAAAGTTTTAAAAGTAATCATATTGTTTTGTAGAGTAAGTGCATTGTATTGTAAGTAGTGCGTAAGCAATTCAATTATTGTTAAATAGTTTTGATGGTAATATAATGGATTTTAGTAGTTGTGAATTGTTTAATTGTTGTAAATTGTGTAAGTAGATGTAACAGTGTTGTAAGTAGTGTAAATAAATAAATTAAAAAGAAAAAAAAAAGAAAAAAATAATGTGATGTCTTTAAAATATCAAAGCCATTCATGTTGATTGGTATATGCATGGTAAATTGTTCATTAGAAGATACCCTGTAAATAGAATTTTTTCCTTTGACTTTAGTGAGGCGTTTGATCACACAATATCCTCTGTAGTAAATTGAAGCAAGTTAACATTAATCCATATATTATTAATTGGCTTAATAGGTTTTTAGATCAGAGAAAGCAGAGAGTTGTTCTCGATGGTTACAGTACTGAATATGTTTCTATAAATAGGGGTGTATTTTAGATCTATAGTAAGCAAAACGCTAATGTATGATTTTCATTATAATTATATCAAACAAAAGTACAATAATAATAAAGCAAAATTATTATTCACAGATACTGATAGTTTGTGTTATGAAATTGAAACTACTTATGTTTACCAAGACTTTTGTAATGATAAAGATAAATTTGATTTCAGTGATTATACTGAAAATAGTCAATTCTATGATAAAACTAATAAGAAAGCTGCTGGAATTCCAATCACTGAATTCATTCTGGATAGCACAAGTGTTACTAATATTTTTAAAAATACAACCACACTTTTAAATTTTAATGTTACACTCACTGTGGCTGAAGATGATGTTTGAAACATGTTCCGTAAATTCAGAAGTGTGGTTGTATTTTTTAAAATATTCTTATATTAAAAACAATGATCAAGATAATAAAACAGCCAAAGGAATTAAAAGGATTGTTATTCAAAAACATATCAAACATGAAGACTACGCATGTACAAACAAACTTTATACGTATACAAAACAAACGTATCATACAATGAAAACCATTAGAAGCAACCATCATCAAATTGGAAGCTATGAATTAAACAGAGTTTCATTATCATGCTTCGATGACAAATGATTTTTATTAGACAATGGAATAAAATCATATGCTTATGGTCATTATAAAATCAACACACCAAAACAATCTGAATGATAAAGTTTACTTATAAAGTTTACTCATAAAGTTTACTCGCAAAATTTACTCATAAACTTTACTCATAAAGTTAACTAAAATGTCACTCTATGATGATTTTTTTTCTGTTCCATTTACTTATGCAAATATTTAAACACACTTCATGCATGCAACTTCACAAAATAATTTCACAAATTTGAAAAGTTTCACTGAAAAATTTCACAATTGTGAAGTAAAAATGTGAAGCTTGTGGTTGGTTAAAAATCACAGGCAAAAACCCTTCGTTTTGTTTTCATGTTCCATTTGATTGATTATGTGAATATTTAAACACGCTGCTTGTATCTTCCAAAGTCACTTCCAAAATAGAAACCAATTTGGAAATAAAATTCATTTGAGAAGCAATTTTGGTTAAAAAAATGAAAGTTGTGATTGGTTAAAACTGACTTGAATATATTTATTAGATCATTTTCATGGGAAAACCCCCTTTCTTTATTTCCAAGAATTTCACGCTATGGTGATTCTTCCATTTGATTATGTGAATATTTAAACATATTGGATTGCAGTATTGGATTTATCATTTGTTTCTTTGTTTGGATTTTAAAAAACATATAGAAAAAATTTTGTGTTGTAATTTTTGTTTAAACACATTTTTGAATTAATTATTTGTATTCACTGCATTAAGAAGTAGTATTGAAAGAGCTAGTATTTCAGCGCCAATTTCAAGGTTACATTTCATCACAAAAATCCCAAGTCAAATTTCAATGCAAAAATGAGATCACACCCCCAACTACTATACTACTGATGTGAAGCAAACAAACTTTCAAATTTTGAAGAAAAAAAGTGATTTTTTTAAACATATCGTAACTGGGATGGTGTTTCATAATGGTACCATAACATTGCTGTTAAAGACTTGCCAACCTGTCGACATGCAAAAACGGTGAGATTTTCAAAAATTATTCCCAAATATAGTGAGAATGATGGAGAAATAGTGACAAAATAACAAAACAACATTTTACAGTTGTATACACATAATTTATATAATTTACGCACATAGAGCGGTTTTCAATTGAAGGTCGAAAGTAATCAGCGAACTGCTTTGGTTTTGCATTACTTCACTCAGTGATTGGTTCAAAGTTCCCGCACCACTTTTTCAACCAATCAGAAGTCAAACCAAAGCCAATTGTGGCTCGCGCGTGCACATTTTCCTTTGTGTTGGCTACATGTAATTACTTCGAATTTTGATTGGTTTGCTGGATTATGTCTCCATCCTTTTTGATTGGGCAAAGTTTTGTGCTTTTACAACACTCGATTGAAACTGGCTCTAAAAATAATTTCTATTAAATTGTTGTAGTAATTATACGTCTTATATGGGCTACACCTGTATATGGCAGTTGTCCACGAACTATTAAATGACTACTTCCTGCATTTGTATTAGACTATGCTGAAAAAAGACATCAGATTTTTGCTTTCAGTTTCAGAACAACAAATGATTCTTCCATCTCATGACTCATTTTCAATTTGTCGTGAGAATTTAGTGAGACCGTGAGAGTTGGCAAGTCTGCTGTTAGGTGATACAGTGCAGCGATATTTTTCGTTATGTCACCCATTGTTAAGAACCTAATTGGCGGTTGAAACAATAACTTCTTCTGTTCCTTGGTTCAAAAGAAATGTGACATCAATGTTTGTAAACAAGAAATATCGCTATAGTAGTTATAACCCTTCTAATAAGAAGATCTAAGAAAGGAGTGAAACTGGTGTAGCCACCTTAAGCTACGAATTACCTCTGTCACAGAGATGTTGCCAGATTTCCTCTATGTGTGACGCATCTCGGAATCTCCGACATGTTCTC
>NC_090892.1:47288921-47316421 GCF_036669925.1 Montipora capricornis | reverse complement strand
CTGCACCAAGAGGTTTCCACCGGGTACTCCGGTTTCCCCTCTCCTCAAAAACCAACATTTGACTTGACTTGCTTTCATTGTCAATTTCAGTTTACAGTGTCCCCAATTAGTGCTTCAGCGCTAGAACGACTAGACACTTAAATAAAGTTCCTTCCTTCCTTCTTTATAAGATTTCTTCAGGTATTCGAGGATCAATTGGCTTCATTACATGAAAAAGCGAAAAGCGACGTCGACTCGTGATCCGGCCGTTCGCAATACAAAGTATCCATCCGGAATCGCCTCAACCAATCACATATTAAGGGGTATCTAGTTACATCTACTCCCTAACAATTTATGGAACAAAGAAAGAAAAACAAACAAACAAAATATAAAAGTGTCTGTATCATAGGGTCCATTGGCAGCTGGGAACCCGTCTGCTACGGCTAGATGTACGCAGGCCTTTGTCGTCGGAATCCGGGGTGGTTGTTTCGGCTTCAGTGGTGTAGGAATTCAGCTGTCCTCAGTCGTTGTCTGGGGCTCTTTCACGTCATCCAGGAGCTTACTGAGGAAATGGCAGCTCATTGGTTTTCTGAATGTGCCTACCGTTGCGCCTATACTCAGTCTGTGTTGCCCACCTTGACCAAGTAAGGCCTGTTCCAAACATGGTGCTACTGCCGTGCCGAACTCAAATGAATTTGGCTTGGCAGTGGCACGAGGATGGCACGGCAGCGGTTTCAAACGTCGAACCTAATACAGTCGCGCCAAATTCAAAAGACAAAACAAACCATCCATCCAGCGTAATAGTATGCAAATAATGCAAAATACATTAAATTAATTTATGAATTGAGTTCGGCGCAACAATAGCACGCCGTTTGAAACCAAGTCGTGCTACTGCCGTGCGGCACGGCAAGTCCTGCCGTGCTATAAGTAGTCGTGCCGAACCTGCAGCCGTGCCTCGCTTAATAGTTTCAAACGGCGTGCTACTGCAGTTTTTAAATCGAAATGACAATTTCATTTGAGTTCGGCACGGCAGTAGCACGACGTTTGGAACAGGCCTAACTTTTGTCGGCCAGCTTTGCGGTGCAGGTGCCAGAGCTCCACGTATCCTTCCCTGAAAGTTTCATGCATACTGTCTTCCCTGGTAGGATTGCCTCCAATGGCCTTGCACCCTTGTTATAGTAGAACTCTTGACGCTGCTTCATCGCTGCTAAGCTTCGCATTTCTGCTTCTATATCGTAGCGAGGCTTCACAAGACTATTTGCGATTGGCAGGAGGGTCTTACAGCGTCGTTTCATAAGTTGTTGAGCTGGGCTTGTTCCGACCCCTTCTGTTGGCGTGTTACGCCAGTCTAGTAGTGCCAAGAATTCTGACTTCCCTGATTCTTTGCATTTCTTGAAGACGCATGCATTCTCTGCTTTGGGTACCTGGGGGACGATGTCACATGGTCGAATTCCCGGGTCCGAGTGAAGGCAGCAAACTCCGCCGAGCCGAACTGGGGTCCATTGTCGGTAACTACGGAATCAGGTATGCCCAAACTCGCAAAGACTGTACGCTTTAAGTTCCTTGATAATAGATCTTACCGTCACTGATTGTACGCGTGCGACTTCAATATAGTTGCTGAAATAGTCAGAGATGACCAACAGGGTACGCTTATCCAGGTCACACAAGACACCGTCCACCTTGGACCAGGATCTTCCCGCGAATTCATGCTACTGGATTGGTCCCTTTCTCTGCTCATACCTGTGCGCCATGAAGGCATCGCATCTCGCTACATACTCTTTCAACTCCGTTGACATCAATGGCCAGTATAGGCAATCGTGTGCTCGTCGGATGCAAGCTTCGACACCACTGTGGAATGCGTGAGTCACGGCCATTAGTTCCTTGCGAAGAGAGGCTGGTTCGACCAGTTGACGCCCTTTAAATACTAGTTCGTCTTCAACCGTGAGCTCATCTCGAATATCGTAGTAAGGATAATAAGTATTCATGATGAGGGACGGCTTTTCTGTTCTACGGCCAACCACTCTGTATCACCATACGCATTTCCTGGAAAACAGGGTCATGATTTATCTGCTGAAGACTGTTTTATTTGGCACCATCGAGCTTCGATGACTGGAAGGTGCGGACTTGTGGTCTATTTCCTCAAGCTCCTGTACAAATGCGGACACGTTAGCTTCAGGTTTGAAAGCCCTGCTAAGAGTGTCCACGAGAGACCGTTTCCTTTCCTTTCAGTCCTTATAATCACGTTCAGGCTTTATCTTTGGAGATGCAGCAGCATTCGTTGAAGTCCTTGTACATGTGATGCCGCGTAGAATGCTTTACGAATAATTACTTCCGGGGGTTTGTGATCTGTCTCGACTGTGGCTGCATCTCTACCATGTATGTATGTGTTGAATCTTTCGCACGCAAAGACAATGTCCAGAAGTTTTTTCTCGCTTTGTGCATGCCCAGTTTCTGCACACGTGAGATAATATGCATAAGCCACAGGTTGCCCGTTCTGTAACAGCGCAGACCCAAGACCAGACTTTGATGCGTCGCATTGAAGAGTTACTTTTGTCGCAAACGGGTTGTAATAACCGTGAAACCTGATGTTAGTACGCGTCGCAGCTTCCTTTAACAGGTTAAGTGCAGCGACCTTGACCGGGTCTGCTTGCAGCCTTTCAGAGTGGCAATGTGCCCAGTACAGACTGATAAAGCTGGAATAAGCATTCCTGGTTTCATAGCTATGGGTTTGGTTTTTGCTGTAAATCGAGTTCTGGAGGAAATGTAGGTCTTGACGATACATAAAAGATCAAATTTGAATAAATGCAGCAAATGGACCAGTCCTGACATTTTAAGGTTCCGGTTTCCGGATTCTTGAAAATGGTTTCAGTGTGGAGGACATTATACCTGAAAATGTTAATTGAAAATATGTGGCCACGGGCGATATATGAGGTTTCCAAAACGAAAACAGTTTGAGAGACGCGAAGGATACGCTGCTCTTTACGGTAACTTGATAATCATCAAACCTTTTTTTTCTACCAAGACTAAAACCATAAAGTTAGTCTTAGGTAAAGATTGAGAAAGCTTATTTGCTGCAAATAAGGTTGACAATATCTGTCAAATTCACCACTTCAAATATACTGAGGACGGTGACTGTGAAAGACCAACATGTTTGTGTTGTCAGCAAAGAAAGATCGCTTCCACTCCCAATATGCACTTAATTAATAAACACTGCAGGAAAGCTAGTTTAAAATCGAATGCCCTGTGCAACGTTTTGTAGTTCCCCCTCCCGTCCGGAAACAGGCCATTCTCGGGTAACACTGTGAGTTTATGTATGTGGAATTTTATGCCAGTATGTATTGGCCTATTTTCTTGTCGGTATATATTGCGTTTCACCGACTTAGTTGGAGGCTTAAAACATTGCAGTATATGTACTCAAGTAAAGCTATGATCCTCGCACCTATGGACGCAATTTTAGCAATTGCGTAGAGAAGTCTGAAAAATTCAGGACTTCAACGGGGCTTGAACCTGTGACCTCGCGATACCGGTGCAACGCTGTAACCAAGTGAGCTATGACGCCACTGACGTTAGGAGCTGGTCATTCGTGGGTTCTAATTTTCCCGTGAGGAACGAATCAATGAAAGAAATTATTTATGAAATGAATCATATACCATATCACCGGTATCGCGAGATCACATTTTCAAACCGCATTGAAGTCCTGAATTTTCAGGCTTCTCTACGCAATTGCTAAAATTGCGTCCATAACTGCGAGGATCATAGCTTTACTTGATTTCATATCCCCAGTTCAGTATGTTATTCATTTCATATATCATTTCGTTCAGTATATGTACTGTGAAAAGAATATATTAAGCCGTTATCTAAAGTGTCTCTAATTGCCCCGCCCCGTGTCGCGTTGGAAGGAGACGCCATCTATTTGAGAGCTTTTGAACAACAAAATGAATCAAATCAATCGCCCACTGACGCAAATAAATCAAGCGAAATGCTCAGAATGCTTATCGCAGCCGAGCAATACAAATGCAACTTCAGATAATTGAGTATTTAGTTCAAGTGAAAGACAGAACAAATATTGTTCTAATTTAAGATATCAACACATTTTCTAACAATCTAGCAGTGCCATTTAGCTCGGCCATGCCCAAACAATTGCGTGCAAGTGAGTCAAATGCCACGGTAAACACAATTATCTTCAGATTTCATCAAAACATGTAATTATCATGTTTTCTTCCCACCGTCTTTTTACTTTCGTTCGAAGAACTAAGTATGGTATTCGGCGCTGACCATTCTTTTTTGGTGGGAGGGGGAGGGTCGCGATTTGCCTGCGCATGCCTAAGATATCTTTCCTCGTAGAGACCATTCTCTTCACCAGAGCGGCGTCGGATCTTATGTCCGCGCATGACCCAAGGCTGTGGGAAACTCTTTGTAGGAGAACATGCGTCGTTATTCTTATAGCCAAACAATGGCTATTTGAACCTTACGGCTCCTGCTCACGTCTCGTGCTTACATGAATGTACCAATCAGAGACGCTTTTCATTCAGTCTTCACGAAAACCAATGAGAAGACACTTTTTTCAGGGTTCCCCAGAGGGCGTGATTTTCGATAAATCTCCAGGTTTTTCTCAAATATCCTGGGTTTTTTTTTTTACCTTGATCTCCAGGTTTTAGGTCTTTTGGGGTTGAATGGCCTGAGAAAAGCTTAAATTTCGGCTTCTTTTAGTCTTGGGACAAAACGTGGCCTCATACACGACGTACTTACCTATTCGTCGGCTTCCGCCCGGTATCTCCGATTATCAGCCGAGTATCAACGAATTAAAAAAGGTCGCTATGGATTATGGTTAGTTCCCAGGACAACGCGAAACAAACAACTTCAACTTGTAAAGCAAAATTTGGCGCAAAACCGACAATATTTATTTTTCTTTGTGAGGATGTCTCAGCAAGGAGCAGCTTTACAAAGTTACAACAACGAACTAGTTAAGTGTGAGTATTTGAAACTATTTAGTCCAACGAATGTCCACAAATCAGGGCCGTAACCAGAAGAAAATTATGACTAAGGCATGGTTGAATTCTCTTCCTAGGTAGTACTAGTAGTGGAAACTTTATTACCATGTCAGAACCTTCTAGTTTGGGATATATCCCATACTAATGTGGTGTTTATGAGGATTATATTTTAAAGACAACACTAGAGTCACGGTTTATTTATAGAAAACCACGAAAAATGACTGAGACAAGTGCCTCGGTTTGCTTCATACTGGCTACGGCCAGTGATGTCGTGTGGTTTGCTTCGTGTTGTTATTTTTGTAAGATACTCTATATCATTTGTAGGCATTGAAGATCTTTGCACGAAGAGAGATGAACTGCAAAAACAGATCATCAACGAAGAGGAGGAAAAATCCAAAATCCAAAACGATATTCGCATTCTTAGTGAAAGGCTGGCGAAAATCAATGAGAGCCTCGCAAAGAAGATAGCATCCAGAAATGATTATGACAAAACTATTTCGGAAACAGAAGCTGCGTATATGAAGGTTAGCCTTAATACGCTGAAGATTTTTCCGTGTTGTTTCGACAAGTAATAAATGTATACATTTGGAGTACAGGTTACAGTGAGCCTTGCTCTTGACTGGACAATTTTAAGCAATTATATCAATAAAAGACAATTATTGGATGAGGTTGAGCATGTGTTATCTGCTGAAGCCGAAGGCTGAAGCGGATACCGCAAACTGAGGCTTTGATAATTATCGCTAACATGCGAAAACCAAATTCAATAATTGTTTTATTATGCATATTCCTAAGCTGAGCTCCGCCATGATAAAACTGATCAAACTGCTAGGTGACACTTCTGCATGCATAAAACTATTGTCTGTAGGTATGACGTCAATTCTACATATATAAAATCTATTGTTTGTAGGTATGACGTAAGAGAAACAGAGCAAGCAAGAGTTAGCTGCGTGCTTATAGCCAATCAAAATCGAGCTGGTGACACCAATGTATAATAACAATAATTATTAGTCAAAATTGTTCATTATTGCGCAAAAAATTGCCATACGTTTCGAGGCCGCTGCCTCTTCATCAGTGGATAAAAAGTTGCTTTTTATCCGCTGATGAAGAGGCAGCAGCCTCGAAACGTATGGCAATTTACATATTTTTTGCGCAATAATGAACAATTTTGACTAGTTTATTTATCTACAAACTTTGCGCAACACAGTTTTCTTCTTGTTTCTCAATAATAATTATTGTCTCTTACAGACACCTGCAAAATGGCTTGGCCTTAAATTGTCCAGTTAAATGCAAGGATCATGTCTACCTTTCGTAATTATAGGCACTTTCGTTATTCATTGACAAGCAATGCCAAATAGTGTGCCCTTAATTAAATTTTGTAGTCGTGGTATGTTGAAAAATTGCAGTCACTGTCTTTAATGTGAGAGGCTAAGTTCCCTTTCACAACCACACAACCTTCCCTGTTAAAGAATTTGTAGGTTATGTTTGCATTGGCAAAGGGTGCTAATTACCAGTAGTTGATTACTTTTTGTATATAATATTTGAAAAGAAGGAAAGAATAGGTTACACATGACAGTACATTTTCTCTAAAACAATGTGCAGGGCTTGAAATTAACGAAAAAATCCAGTCGCAATTTTGCGACAAGATGCAAAAATTTAGTCCCAATTTTGCAAATTTTATTCGCAAAATCATCACGCTGTATTGTGTTGTCAGCAGTTTAGCAAAACAAAATATGAGCCCACAATACCTGTGTGTAAAGTAACCGCTGAAAAATGGCAAAAAATATCGAAGGGTCGTGCATGTGTAAATATTGCAGCTAAATTATGCTACAATTACCTTATCTTCAGAATGAAAGAAAGTTCATGGCGAAAAAAAATATTTTTGTCATTTGTTTATTTATTTTATCAAAAGTAGCAGCAAAGTGGCAACTGCTAACCCTTTTGTTTCGAAAGAGCGAAGGTGAAAACAACTCACAAATTTGCAACTTCTCCAGATATTTTAGTCGCAAATGCGACCGTATTGGTGAACTGTAATGTCCATGTGCCGATTATGGATTATGCAAATTAGTTTTTTTCTTCTTTTGAACTGTTTTGTTAGCCATATAAAAAACAAATTAATAACCTCGAACGTTCGGTCATTACAGGGAAATCTCAAACCTCGGCCTAGCTGTATTGACCTCGCTGTTGCTTAGTCAATACGGCAAGGCCTCAGTTTGAGATTTTTCTGTAACGACCTTAGTCTCTGTTATTAAGTAGTTAGTATCATTTTCAGAGTGCATGTGTTTTAACGAGAATCCCAAACAGGCCTATTATTTTTGCAGGCCTTTTCACAGTGAGAATATCTGCTACAATTACTTTAGAATTCTCATTTGATGTGCATACATTGTTAACATTGTCATTGTTATATCATTTTTTTTTTTTTTACTGTTTGGTTTTTCCAGATTCTTGAAAGTTCCCAAACACTCTTACATGTCTTAAAGAAAGAGACTTCAAAGGACAAGGGTCCTGCCAATCAAAGTCAGGGATCAGTCCGTGATAAGACAACAGCACAAACGTAGACCAAAGACCTTGCACAATCAGAGATTGATGATGCAACAAGTTTATTGGTGTTTGAATGAAGGACACCATACTGTGTTTATGGTTGTAAATACACCAAGGATAGTGATAAATAATTAAATTTTCTAAAGAATAAGTGAAAAAATACTTGCACGATGGCTGCTACAACTACAAACTATGTTACAGACCAAGAGCTTCAAGAATGTTGCTTACTGGTATTGTCCCTTCTTTTCTTATACTTTGCACTAGAGTTTCAGCTGTAAACTTCCCAAAGAAAGATGAAAATTTGTTAAATAAACAGGAAATATTTAAATTAGTATGTACATTGTATATTTTACACTGGTGGTACAAATGTACGCCTTCTTTAATTTAGAAAAGGCCAAGATTCATTGTATAAACCTATAATTCAGTTACTGTAATTTACTTCATTTTTGCTACAAATTTATTAAACTATCTATAGCAGAAATAGATTTATCCTATTTACAATGTATCTCTTCTTAATAGTGCCTCCAAAAAAGCATATTTTTTTCTCTACATGTACATGTACTTTTTTGCAGTCCTGTGACAATGATAAAATTATTATTGAAGGTGAATAAATAAAATTATTATAGTAGCTTATGTGTTATAAGAAGTACAATTCTGCCTGGTGCTTGTTCAAGTTAAGAGAGACACCTTGGGTCAAAAATCAAAGAGAGGTGGACATCTGACACGAGTAACCCTCAGGGATAGACTCCACAAACATGATTAGAGACCCACTAGCATTGATCCAAGCTTGCCTTCCTTAGTTTCCAGAGTGTATACTCTAAAGGCTGCTTGTAAAGGATGTGTAATCTAACATTTCCAGCTATCTATTCCACTTGCCATTCCCTCTGTTACAAGTCCTTTGCTTCTTATATGGGTGAAGTCTCGCTTTCTCACTCTGTACAAGCAGTGGATGTTTCCCTCCTGCTGTGATTTGACTGTCGTGTCCACTTTCCATAAGTTTGAGCTTTGTTTCAATTGCTTTGATTTTGGATTCACAACTGAAAGCAAAACGTTAACAAGAAGAGCTTGACAATCTGCAATTGCTGCACTATTCTGATATCTTCACAGTTATCCTTGGGTTGTCAGAAATGTTAAATGTATGAATCAGTTTTGACCTAAAAACAATAACACTATAAAGACAGTACCCCTAGGTTTATAGGATCAGTGCTGCCTAATGAAGGCGTTGGAAAGGTCATGGAAATCAGGCGTAAGTATGAAAATGTAGATTCTTTTTTCAGGGCTAGAAAGTCATGAAATTAGAAAAAAATGGCTCCCAGATTGCGAGGCCTATTGTGCTGTAAAACAAATTAAACAACATCAGAAATATTATTTTTTGTCTTCTTATTGGTGAAGAGGTTGCAGGAGGAAGAGAAAGTATTTCACAAAAGGTCTTAGTGCAAAAGGCTAATATTAAAAACCCACTGACCCCTGGGGGTTCCCCATTGACGAGTAAAACCGTCTGGTGTTAGACAGAGTAAAATACTGGGTGGTTCAGGCCGTTTTGGGAGTCAAACAGTTAATGGGGACATAAAGAACTCATGAACATTACTATTTTTTAAGTAAGAGGCTATTCATTTCATAGAGAGATTTAAAAAAGTTAGCCTTTTTTTAAGTTCTTGGAGCCAAACATGGGGCTTTGCATTGTATTCTTTAGATGCTAAGCCAACTTTCTTTTGTCCGAGACTGGGAGAAATGTGCGGTTGAGTGCAGACTGGGGTAGGGGAAGGGACTGCGCACTGCTCCTAGTCTCTGAGCCTGTTCACAGGCAACTTCTCTGAAGAGCGGATGGAAGACTGGGAAGGATGCAGTTTCACTGACCTGTTTAGTGATATTTTTGTTGAAACTGTTGATGGTGATACATCCTTTATTCCCTATACAGTAAAAAGATTATTTAAATGCTTGCAATAAGTTTTATTGATAATTCAATAGGGCTATGTTATGGTCTACTTTAGCATTAATTTTGTAAGCAAAAGTGAGTTGAAGTATGGAATCTTTTGCAATCAAGCAATGAAAGCCTTACTTCATACATGCACAGACTACGAGGATGCCTATTCAGGAATTTTGCGGGAGCAATTTAAGGGAGCTTAAGAGTAATGGTCCCAGTTGCTGTAAAGGTGGTTAGACCACTCACCATCCTATGGAAACCTCTGTTTTTACAGCACATATTTCCAGGATAGCTATAGTTATTTTGAACAACTTGAACCAGATAAGATGATTGACGAGCTTCAGTACTACAAAGAATCAAGATAATAATGGTCCTTACAGTTATTCCTGCTGGATTCTTTGCCCAATCTACGATTAAAGGCTTTGACAAAGCGAGTTTGCCATTCAATCCTTGTATGGCATTTTCAGCTTGCTGTTTTGAAAAGAACAAAATGTAATTTAACAATACTTGTTATTTTGTGATTATATCGAGAAGTGAAATTAGAAATACTTAATAAATCCTAACATCAGGTCAAACAAGGAACAGAATTTTATTGGCTGGGTGCGCATATGTGTAGTCCTAAATTATAAACTGTTTGTAACTGAAATTTCAACAGCCTGAGCAGACGCCTCATAATCAACTGTGGAAGATGACGGTAGACCTCTGCTCAGCTTGTCAAAATGTCAGTCAAAGACAACAGTCCTTCTCAGGACAACACTGACCTAAACAGTCAAATTCGAAAAATCCAGGAATGCCCTTCAGTAATGATGATTGACAGCTTGGAATTTAAAAAGATTTAAAACTGTTTTCAGTAGGGTAAAATTATGACATGTGACTGGTGTTTTGTACCAATCCAAAAGTTTGCAATAGGATCATAATAAATTGAATTTCCATTAGATTCTTACAATCTAGCTGACTCTGACTCTGACAGATACATGCATGTAGTTGGACAGATACATAATGCAGCGGTTCACTCACCTCATGAGTTTTGTATTCAACAAAACAATATCCTCGAGGTTCACCTTCTTTCACTCCTGATTTATGGAAGAGTAGTTCAAACTTTTTTAGATCACCAAAACGCTGTAGAATTTTAACCAGATTATACCTGGAAGCAAAAATAGATCTGGTGTTGAAACCCTATTTTCCTCCCTCTTGCTTGTTGTTCAAAGAATAACATCAGAGGTTTCATTCTAAAATACACTTATATTATTGTTTTTGTGAGAGTTACCGAAATAATTTAATTACTTAAAGTAGCCAATGGCAATAGCCTTGCTATTTAGTTACATGCCAGGGGCAGATTTAGGGAGGGGGGGTGGCACGGGTTGCTGCAGCACCCCTTTTTTCCCTGTATTTAAAGAGTTTCTGTAACAAACCGACTTTCAAGTGGTACAGTGTGCATCAGGTGGTTTTACTTTAGATGATGATTAGTTCAGTTTCAGAGCTTTTCTTTTTTCAAATACATTTTGCCTTGATAGATACACATTGCATATGAAAAATTGAATATATAATTCATCTCAAATATGAAAAATTTCTATAATAAGCTCACTGCTTTTCAAAAATCCGAGCAACATGTTAAATGTAACTGGCGTTTCTCTACTGTATTTCATGAAGTGACAAGGAAGTCTGAACACAAATAATTTTTCAAATAAAGGGCATGTGGAGGGGGAGGAGGGTCCATGGGGGGGGGACTCCCATATGAGACAGACGGGGATGCTCGTCGTCTCGCTTAGGAGTGTAAATTTTGGATTTTGGTCTCGCTTAGGGTTTTCCGGGCAAAGCGCCAATATTTTAAGCCGCCAAGGTCAAAATTTGCTTAAGCCACGCCCAGATTGGTCTCCTTTAGAGGTCACAAAAAGCTTCAGCCACGCCCAGATGGTCTCCTTTAGGGGTTAAATTCAAAATTTCCGACGAGCATCCCCGTCTGTTCCATATGGGAGTCCCCCTCCCCCCTGCGGAGGAGGGAGGTGGTGCACTCTCGCCGCATTTCTTTGGCCCCCTCTTTCTGGAATTTCTGGATTCGCCCAAGCCTGCGAGGTGCATTTATATTGTAGGTTCAAATATTGCAACAATCACAATTGTGGTTGACAAACATGATTTGATATCAGCTACTCTGGTTTAAAAAATAATGAATGTAGCTTATTTATGATTCAAGACCCAAGGGCCACAGCGAGGTTGTGCTTTGCTGCTTGCTGAGGGAATTGATACGATTAATGCCAAATTGGCTCCTCGCATAATCAATAATCCATGCCTGTGATCAGAGGGATCTTGACACTTCCATTTCACCACGATTTCGACTTTCCAGTTTCCATTCCTGCTTTCTGACTTCAGATTCCTGCTCTAAATTCCACATTATGGATTTCAGATTCCAGATGTGTCCATTTCTGCCAGGGTCACTTTGTTCACTACCATTTTTTCCCAGAAGATACCATTAGATAACCTAAGGTGTCCCTGTTTCAAGCCAATTTGTCTAGGACCATCGAACCTCTGAAGCCTTAAGAGTCTCTCGGAGGCTCCTGTTTTGAAACCTTAAAAGGAAATCCTATTTTCATCTTATTTTTTCTTTTGGTAAAAATTATCTTATTTTCCCGTTTATTTTGCCCGTTGCTTAATTCAGTATTGTCAAAGGTAAGCATTAGCAAATATATTTGTTTGCAAGAGAAAGCAATAAGATTATTATTTCCCCACATCACGTATTAACATCTTGAGGACATCTCTTAAGTGTTTATTTTCCCTAACCAGTATTCTCTATTTTCGAATTCCCCACACTGCATATTGCCAAGAGCATTTGAAAACAATGGTTTATGCAAAATTTGGGGGGCAAACAAAGTGTGTTATGGGGAATTCGAAAATAGAGAATGCTTGGTTTCTTGAATTAGTTCCGGCCAGTACATGCTCCATGAACACTCACTCGCTTAGGCGTTTGTCTATATTCCCAATCCAAACCTTGTTTTCAGGATTTTCATCTTTGTTCTAAAAAATCAGATATATCTTGTGAAAACTAAAATCCAAAAACGACCAACCAGCAGTTCATGACGGCAAATACAGTATTTTTTTCATACAAACCTGATTGCATCGAGAGGTCGCCATGTTGATTCTTACATGGAAAGCGTAACTATAGGTTCCATTCTCTCGCGCTATACAATATTCAAAATGGCCGACAGTGAGGAACGTACCAGAAGGAAAAATCCTAAAACTTCTAAGGTAAACACTCTATTTTAATTGCAATCACGTCCGGTGAATAAATGGTTAAATTACCCAGCACCTGAGTTTCATGTGAATGACATATTTTCATTAGTTATAGGGCTCATTTGAGTTTATGCAGTTTATGTCACATCCTAGTCTGCGTGCAGAGTCTCCTTTGACCGTCTCTGCTTGTGGAGAAGGTAAAAGAAGACTGCTCGCGGGGTAATCTCGAGCATAATAATGATCAATCATTTACAGCTAACGTTAAATTGAGAAAATAAACAATTGTAAATACTAAACATTCGACACCAGTTAAGACTTATCACACCAAATGTAAGCCCAGCTAAAATTTCGTGTGAATTATAGCAATCAAGAAAAAGTAGGAAACGCAGCAGAAGTTCTGACAGCTCTGAGGAATCAGGAACATCAGGCAGCTCTAGCAGCCCTGCAAGGTAACAAACGTCAAAGACTAACTGGGTTCTGTCAAACAGGCAGGTTTAAAACACAGTACAGGTCACTCGTTACAGGTCATTGTTTTACCTGTACTAAAGCAATCCAAAACCTTCAAACTGGCTAACCTTAGGTACATGTATGAACATCGTTTTAGGCCTAACAAGGCTAGTATTTAGAATTAGTAATGGTTTGGTAACAAGGGACCTGTGAAAAGTGACCTATACTTTCAGACATTCCAACCCTCCCTCCCGATTTGATGTGTTACCTCCAACTCTCCCGATTTCCATCTCTATAAGAACACCACATATCACATCAACTCCACTCCCAGATCACACTGTGAGTTTTCACGAATAAATTCCAAATAATGTTCGGCTTTTTATAATCTTCCCATTTGCTCGCCTCTTTGTGTGGCTACGGCTGTTATAGCTTGATGGCGATCATAATTACATTCTGCACTCTCATTGGACAATTTGAAACACTTGGCCTATGGGGCTAGACCAACCTCTCTTGAAAGTACAGAATATATCTGACAAGCACAAACATGACCTGGCATTGAGGGATGGTGGGTCCGTCAAGGAACTAGAAGCAGTCTGCAAGAGAAGACTTCGGCAACACCTGCCAGTGATTTCTAATATGTGGCAAGAGGGACATCTGTTGCCGCTTTAATTCAATGATCAGTTTTACGAGTAAAGCTGTCTGTCCTTTTAAACAAATGGCTCCTAGCTAGGAGCCACCAATCTTGCAAATGACTTGTATATTGCCCATAAAAATAATGATATCAGCGCATCCTGAAAAATAAGAATGGTGCAAAATTCAGAGCAGGGCTAGGACAAAGTTAAAAATCAAAAATGACAAACGAGTCAGGAATCGAAGTAAGCATTGGAAGAGAAATTGCCTAGAAATTGTACTGAGCCATTAATGTTAGAGACTATTACAAGTTTCATTTACCGGTATCTTTTCGATGCAATTATCAGAGGTTGCAAATCATCAATTTTTCAAGGCAATAATCACCCTGAAGTTACCAACATTCTACCAAGAGGTTACCAACACCTTACCGGCAGTCAGCTGATGGTCGGTCGCCTGTCAGCCAACAGATGACCTGCAAGCATTTATGAAATAAAGCTGTCAGCTGACTTTTGGTGGAGGAGAGCTGTTGTTCACAATTACCATGTAACCTATTGGAAAGGTACTTAAAAGCTGTCCTGCTGGCTTCTTTCATGTTCCATCACCATCAAAAAGGCATGGTATTTGCCAGACTTAGTGGATTTACATGTGGTAGACTAACAAGAAAGTTTTGAATTTATAGGAAAAAGTCAAGAAAATCAAAAAAGAGTAGATCAAAGAGACATCAATCAACTGACAGTAGTAGCAGTGAATCCAGTGACTCAGAGCTTGAGGACAAGAAAAAAAGGCATAAAAAGAGAGCAAAAAAGACTGAAGAAAGAAAAAAGGTGGAACTAACTGTGATTTCTTAATTATTAATTTTGGGAAGACTTCTTAAATTATTGTACAGTGAAATGTATTCAAATTGCTCACAAAGCTGTGATAATATTAACGTAGGTATGGTACTCTTCAAGAACCAGGTCCTCACTCAGTTGCAAAGAATCTTTAGCCCTTAATTACAGTGAGTGAAGGAAAGATTTAGTGAAGTTTGTGCATGGTTTTGTTCCTTTTCCTGTGAAACCTGAACCATTGTATTTGACAAACCATTGTCTCAATTTATCATTTGCAGTCATGATCCTCTGTGGTCTCTCCTTTCAGTATCTCTCTTTAATACTCCTTATTAAGATTCCCATGTAAATGTCAAGAATAGTGGGCTAGTTTGCCCATGTATTTGTGACATCTTTAATCAGCATGATATCTGCCATACTTTGGTTCTCAAAGTGTTGGAGTTAAATCATTTTTTAATCTTTGTTTCACTATCATTGTCTGCTAAAACAAGCACTTTCTTATGTTCCCCTTCCTTGTTGATCACTGTTCTTGTTGATGTTGGTAGAGAATACATCTTTTCCAAAGGTGATAGCAAATGCTGCTTGCAGTAGTTTTAGGTAAAACAACAGACTTTAGGGATTTTACTTTAGGGGTTTAAAGATTTTTCTCTTCAGTCTGACATGGTTTTGTTTGCAAAATCTTGAAGTTGGTGATAATGAGGACAGGAAGTAACATTTTTCCTATCCAATGCACTTTCAAGTGTGTGGGGAATACATGTATGTGTGTCATAAAGACTGTAAGCGTGGTACATATTGTACTGGGTCCCAGCGAATTTTGGCCAGCAAAAGTTCCAAAACATTTCTGAAATTAGTTACCACTCTACTACTGTCTTTTTTTTTTTAATGCAGGACAAAAAGTGCAGGAAAAGCAAGGATAAATCTAAACAAAAAGGGAAAAAGTTCACCTTAGTTGTAAACCAAAAGAAGTATGGCAAATATGGAATCCTTATGGAGAGTGATATGTTCAACAAACAACAAGAATTTTATCTGTGGCTTCAGGAAGTAAAGCAAGTCAACCCAGAATTTCTCCCCAGATTTGAGATGAAAAAGATGTTTGATTCCTTTGCTGAGGACTATAATACTGCGACATTACCACATAAAAAGTATTCACTTCTTCATAATAATAATTCCTAACATCACATCACGAAAAACACTCTAATTTGAATCATGAGAAGCAAGATAATATGCACTGTTTCCTTTCCATCTTGCCAGCTCTTGGGCTGGGGCTTGACCTGAGATGGGACTCGCCTTTTGACCTTAAGCCTTTAAGGCCCATGACGGCCCCCATTAGACAGAGTCAAATCTATGTAGACATCAAGCAACAAACAACAGTTTGAATTCACTTTAATATATCAGGTAGAACAAGTAATTCGGTGTAGTGTTTCTCATGTGATGAAGAGATCGAGTACCCTGGCTGCCAGAGGTTTTTCTCTCTCAGAGCGACGGAATAGATGAGGAAAAACCTCTGGTACAGGCCGTTGAGTTCTTTGAGAAGGCCGGTCCAATGGGATGCTGTTTCATATTCTCATAGTCAGATTTTGACCCTAGCAATTCGATTGGTTCCAGGAACTTGTCTGTTCTAACGAGTATTCTGATTGGTTTAGCAACAGAAAGTAGTTCGAACAGGTTTTCAATATTATTGCTGTCAACGTGATTTCTCGTGCCCACTGTGGTCATAATCAAAATGCTGTAAAGTTACGGAAATTGAGGCTTTGAAGGCAGAAAAAGTTCAGTGGGTTCTAAATTTTTTTAGTTTTTTGTATTTGTCCATCAAAATTCAACTTCGGAATTTGACATCCAAATTTCAAATTTGAGTTTTTATATTCAACATCAAAGTTTTATAGGGAACATTGTTTTTTTTAATTTGGCATCGAAGTAAACAAGACGAATGTACCGTGGGAACCAAAGATGCTGATTGGTAGGTTGTGTCACGTATCAATTTACTAAGTTTTTCTGTGTCAATCAAACCGGGCATGGAACTGAGGTTGTCAAGGCCTGTACCAGAGGTTTTTCTCGCTGCTTTGTGACTCGCTATTCTGTCACTCTAAGAGAGACAAAACCTCTGGCATCCAGGGTAGAGATAGAGTAATTCAAGAGATCGAGCGGCGATTAAGTTGTTCAACCCAAAAGAGACAAAATTTCGGTTTCAAAATAAATCTAGATGAAATGAAACCTGAAAAAAGGACAAGAGTACAACAAAACCCAACTAGCATAATCATTTGCAAGAGACACACCTACTCAAGATGGCATCGTGGGTAATGGAAGTAACAATCTGTAAGTGGCCACTGGGAGGTAAAGGGTTTCATAGTATTGGCTGATATCATGGACCCAATGCATAAATGGCAGCCAATTCGTTTCTCCTTACATCTTTCTTTTATAGTCTTGCCAGCCTTCAGTTTAGGGCAACAAATCTGGGTTGGACAACTTGGACAATGTTGCATAAGTTATATGCCTTTTGGTTAGTTTGATTTCATCCTGAAAAAATTTTTTTGTCTATAACAGTGAAGAAAATGACAATTTTTTCAGACTGTGAGAGCAATAATTTTATAATACATTAATTTTATTTTGTAGATTTTATGACCTGGAAAAATGGGAAACCAAACAAAGAGAGAAAGGAAGGATAAAAGCTCTGAAAAAATCAAAGAAACAACAAGTTTCTATTGAAAGTGATGAACTACAACACAAAAGTCTACATTCAGGACCAACAAGGCCTGGTAAGAGAGTACTGTAATTAGAACAAGCAGAATTTATAATTCTCTAATTTGTGTTTATCTTTGAGCTGATTAACCCAAGTACAATAAAATTATGCATTTGAAAAATGCTCACAGGATTGTGAACCATGTCCAGAGATCTTTAACAACCTCCAAAAACTCCTTGAAGATATGAGTTTCACTTGCTCAAAGTATTTTAAAGCATATTAATTTTAAGGATTTTGCAAATCCTGGTGTTAAGAAGTTCTGTTGCATGTTTTCATTTATCCAGACAAGATGAATGAAGAATAAATTTTTCTCTATTCGATTGGTAAAAAGTATATATATTTTCTCCTATTCAAATTACGCAGTTTTTGAATTGGTAGGTTCAGTTCCCAGCATTTTGATCTTCAGTATAGATTCATCTGGATCCTTCTGGACTCTTCTGTGTCTCACAACAAGTCCAGACATTTGACTTTTACTTCAAGTTTTGGTAACTTTTATGTAATTTTTTTTTGAAGAACTGCTGTCAGTAGTACTGTACCTTATAGCTGAAATAGTTTTTAATAATGTGGTGTATATTGCCACGTACTTTCATGTAGCAGCAAATTTGATGTTGTAACCCCCTTCGTGTCAACTACAGGAATGAGCAGACAAGAGCTTCTTGAAATGCAGAGAGTCATTAGGGAAAGACAAGAGGAAGATTACAAGAAGAAAGCTGGCATGCAAGTGGATGAAACCAAGGGCGTGCGCTACCAGACAATACTCCCTTAATTGCTCAATCTTTGAGAAAAATGGTTAGAATATCTAAGACTTCTAAGACTGTCGAACCTGTACTGTTTTGTTCTGTTGTCATGAGATTTATTAATTTTTTTTTGGAGGGAAGGATTTTACATGTATCTGTTTAATTTTATGCAGTTTTTGCACTTGTCCTTCTAGACATTGCTGGAGAAATCAACAAAGGTCCCTGCATGCATCAGTGACTAACCCCCTCCTCAGAAGGATTCTCAATGACATAAATTATAGTATATTAATGGTAATTTTCAATTTTATGTGAAAAAAACTGCTATACTTAAAAAGAATCAGAAAAAGTTGCTACAGAACCGTACGCATACGTCGAATAGTTTAGGCTTGTATTCCCATACAAATTCTTTAGATTTCGAACGCACACACACACATTGTCGCGGCTCCCTGTGCCACGGCCAGTTAAAAACACGTCAGCTTATGGTACTCATTACCGAAGCGCAGGCCCGGGTTGCTCGACGTATGGTTAGGGCTAACCAGCGTTAAATACCATGGAAACCTACAGGTTTTGATACCTCTTAACCACCGGTTAGTGCTAACTAGGCTTCGAGCAACCAGCTGAACCAGCCCCTTGTTCCAGTTGTTCAAAAGGTGGATAGCGCTATCCACCGGATAAATCATTATTCAGTGGATAAGTAATAGTGAAATCAATTGCGCTATCCATTGGGTAGTGGGTAGTGATTTTTCCGGTGGATAACGTTATCCACCTTTTGAACAGCTGGGGCCAGGGGCTTAAGTTTCTTTTCTGGTTGAGACTGGTGACTCAGGGGCGTAGCAGCCTTTAAGCCAGTTCTCCCGGGCTTACAAACGTTTGGGCATAATTATCCGAAAAATTTCCCCGGTGAATGATTTCTCTTTTCTTTCCCTTTTTTTTAGGAAAAGACCAAGAAAGCAAGTTAATGAATCTATTTAATCTCGCGTGGTTGTTTCGAAGTAAAGGAAACCAATTGAATGTGTGTGTCTTTTCATGAATATCATGAAAACTGAGAGAGCCGATCCTTTAGTTTGTACAGAGGTGTACGAGCGATGGAAGTAGATGGCAGCCGAGAATGTTTATTGTAGAATGTCTATTGCAGAATGTACATGTTCAATATGCACTGCTCCCAGTTAGCAAAAGTTAGTCGAGGCAAGCAGTGGTTACGTGTATAAAAGAGATAACAAGTAGACAAAGCTACAGTATTCACTGAGTCTTCAGTTGTATTTTATAAGCAATACATTATAGAACGAATAGGTATACAAATAACTCGTGTACAAAGTATACAGTCAACAAAGTAAATATCATCTAAAATCAAATCAATACAAAGTGCAGGTGCGAGTTCGTTATCGAGCCAAGGAGGAAGGAAGGCAACAACATAAGGCAACAACGTAAGTAGGGAAAATGTCCGAGCCGCAACTCCTGAATCCTACTGCGAAAGAAGGCGAAGAACCATATATTTTTTCCTCGTCGATCACCTTGTACAAGAAATGCAAGACAGGCTGCTGTCATAGGAGGATCAATTCTTAGGACAATATCTTGTCCCCAAAAACTGAGCTACGTGCATGTATGCACAAGCGAAGTTTGGGATAAGGCATATGGCACATTCAAAACCCGATCTATCTGAGAAGAGAGAATATGATACTGAGATCCTTAGGTGTAAAACAAAGTGGCAGTATTCTCCTATATCTCCTGGTGATAACCAAGCGACCCTGGTAGAAACCTTGGACAGCGCAAACCCAGTCTTCTACTCAAACATTAATGCGGTACTCGCCATTCTACTACACCCCTGACTTTGGCGGGGATATGATAATCCAGGACGTTTTATGCATGTCGACATAATGTGGCTTGTCACAACAAAGCTGCGCATGAAAGTTTTCTTAAATGTGTTCACTTTCTTGTGACAATTTGTAAATAAAATAAAATACATGCATCTATTTTATGATGCATGAAAAGGCAAATTAGCTTTTTTAAATAAGGTTCTTTAGATAAATACAGGAGGATAATGTAAGGTTAGACCATTATTCTAAATTGTCACGAACGTATCATTCTTTTGCACTTACGTTAATGAATTTAAAGCTACTGGCCTCAGTTGTCTTCACCTATTCTTTTGTTCATATTAGTATGGCTAGAAAGGCTCATTAGCTATTTGCGCGCCATTTTTTGTCTACTGCGCATGCGCAGCTAGACACAATGCTGTCGAAAATTTGGTTTATCAACGGAGTTGATAATGTAAATTGACCACCGTACAGAGATTCTAAAAGCTGACGTTTCGAGCGTTAGCCCTTCGTCAGTATTCGTTAGCCCTTCGTCAGTATACTACTTCCCCACCGACGCAGCACCACAGTTTCTTTAGAAACTACCCCTTCATTCACAATGCTGTCGAGTTGAGCAAGGTGAGATTTTTCCGTTACTAATCGGAACCAATGAAAAGTCTCGGTACCTTCGGAAGTTTTCGTGTGTTGCTAAAACAGTAGTCGGTGCACGGTAAATACGTCAAGTTTAAGTTTGTCAAAAGAACTCATCAATGGTTTGAAGAACGTCTCTACATGCTTAGAATATGGAGAGTTTTACTCAAAAGCCGCTGGCCTCTCTGAACTCCTACCCATTTATTGTCTGTTTTACGGCCATCTTGGTCACTATCAGATTTCAGTTTCAGTTTTTATTATGTATTTTATATAAAATATCACAAAGTTACGCAATGCTCGCAGTTAGCAAAAGCTAGTCGAGGCGAGCAGTGCTTACAAATATATTCCAGATAAAATGGTTACAAATACATAACTACACATTCACATCAAAAAATAAATTGGTTTTAGAATACAGTTAGTGTGCAGTGGAGAACAGCTTAACACTTGTACAGTATAACATAAATAAACATGAGAAAATTTAATTTAAATTGAATAAAGAAATGACTAACTATATGACATGATACTAAACTGAGGAGTCAAAATTTGCCAATATTATCGAAACATCAATGTAGTCATCATATTTTAGTAGTCTTTAAAAGAGGATATCATTAACATTATTTTTTAAGCTGGATTTTGACATCTGGCGCACTTCTCAAGATAAGCGATTCCAAATTTTAACGCCAATTCTTGAGAAAGATTTTTTTTGAATATCTATTCTCGAGCGTTTAAGAAAATAATCTCTTTGCGATGATCTCGCCTCGTAAGGATGAATATTAGCTTGATGGGTGAATAGGTTAAATATATTAGGTGTTAAGTTGTTTGATACGTCGTGCATCATCATAGCCACAGATTTAAAATAGAGTATAATCTAAAGGAAGAAGACGAGAAGAAATGAAGAAAGGTATTGCATGAGATTTGTAATCAGCAAAATACATTAGGCGAAGAGCTCGTTTTTGAAGGGTTAAAAGTTTAGTTCAATGAATTTTTGCAGCATTACCCCAAGCTACTATACCATACTTTTGGGTAAATGTAATTCTAGCGATACCAACTTAGTCACTTTCTATTTATGCATAAACCTTACATATAGCCTTTTAATTGTCATTTCAAAACGAATGTAATGCGACTAGTAAATGTTAAATCAGCACCGCCACAGTTCTTTCTGTAACAACGTTTTTTACCGATAATCTTTCCATTTTTAAATCCCACTAGCCAGAATATTTTTACCCCTAAAAACCTCGACAATTTGGGACCCCATTTGCGAAGCGCCAACTGCGACCAAAAGCGATCGCCCGGGCCGAAATCAAGGGGATAACTCGTTTGGTATGACGCTCCAGCGCCATGTCTGGAGGTACTGCGTTTTTCTCTCTTGTAGCACTTCTGGCTCTCGGATACGTAGGATACCAAAAACAAGATGCTGGTTTTTTACAAGGAATTGACATTTCAGTTGATTCTAGTAGTGGTGTACGCCCCTTCAGCACACTTTTGACAGGTGGAATTGGAGCACTCTGATCGGTCGATTCAAATTTTGGCGGGAAATTTAAACGTACGTGAGATGGGACATTCAAATCATGACGTCACAGACACGTGACCCCTCCCTTGTGCGGATCCTCAGGAAACAGGTTCGGGGTGTTTTGCAACCCTGCTGGAAAGTCAAAGCTGGGCATGAAATGCAAACGTGCGTTAGGCGGGACATTCAAAATTCAAACAACAACGTTACATGGGTCGAGAGAGGGATGACGTCACAGAGTCCCAAGCCCCTCACGGTCAGAAAAAACAATACAGGATATTTTTTTCCGAATCAAACGGTTTAATGACTAGAATAATAAATGAATATGTACAAAAGAAAAAAGCATAAAATAATATCACACTATGTACAAGAAGAAGACGGTGCCCGCACACGCACCCAAGTTTAGTATGATCCACGCTGATTTTGGATGTGGCCGGCCAATGAAAACACAATCGTCCCACCGGTCACATCCGAGTAGAGTCTCCTTAAAGTCACCTCAGTTCCTTATTGTCCCTACTCAGTCCACACACAAAAGTTGGCTCCCCGCACACGCACCCCGCAACTTGACAGATTAAAACTCGAGGAGCTCCCGGAAGGACACGTCCTCGAAACAGGATGTTTCTGCAAAGAACTCAGCAGCCGCTCAAGATCCAACACGGTCTTTACGTTCAAATTGCGCGGCCGCGCGAGCCAGATCAAAATCCGGACCTGGACGAACCACCACCTCCCGAATAGCGTTTTGGATGCGCTGTTCACGCTCTCAGGCCGCTTGACGCTGTTCGTGGTCTGCCTCTGCTCGCGCCTGAGAACAAGCACGATTTGTGCGGCATCAACAACGGGTTCCTCATCCTCCTCTTGCGATGCTGGTGGTGGTCGCGGCCGTTGTGCGAGACGTGTGGATCGTCGTGCAGGTTCGGGGCGGGGCGGTACCAGGTCGTTTAGTTCCGCTACCACGTCGAAAGCGATGGACGATGATCCTGCGGGAGAGGCCCGCAGCAATAACTCGTCTATCCGGTCGGCGGCGTCGGATAGATCCGACGACAAAGACGGGGATGCGGGAGGAACCAGGCTGTCCACACGCGCCAAGCCTTCTCTCAGGTAGGGAGGCGTAGGAGGTCGGAGCCCGTACTTACGTACGAGCCAGTCGCCACCGGTCGTATCAATGATATGCCGCGGACGGGCATTGGTCGCCAAGCCTTCGAGCAAACATGAACCCAGCACGCGTAATATCGTCGGTTGCATTCACGAACTTGTTTGCGGTGGCTCACCCTGTACCGTCTTTGCTTTTCGAGGATCTTTGCCTTGTTTGCCTCCCGATCCCTAGCCTGCCCGTTCCCGCTGTAAATAAAGAGTAACAATGACAACGTGAATGAAAAAAAAAGATAAAAGCATTTAGGGTGCGTTCGATTGACCCTATTCCGGAATAAGAATACGTGGAGTGATGATTTAAAACACTTATGTGTGGCGTTTTGCAGAAAGACAGATAATAAAGCTATGTTTAAAATAGCATTTTAGCAGATGTTTGACAATATTAATATGAATCTCAGCAAAAACGAAGGATTTCTAACCTCTATTCCATGTATTCCTATTCCGGAATACGGTCAATCGAACGCGCCCTTAATGAGAGAAAAAGAAATAAATAACGAGTTCATAAGAGAAAAAAACCCACCTGAACTGGAGCTTGACGCTTCTTAACCTGCGATCAAGCGTACTTTTCTTGAGACAGGGTGCTAAAAAGACGAAGACGAAGACGAAGACGAAGTCTTAGAACATTGAAAAAACGGACTTCCCGAAACGGTAAAATAAGCTCCAAAAGGCACAAGAATACACCCTGAGAGCTTGGGCTGCCTATGGTCTCTCACAAGGTCAAGTTCAAAGTCAACTCAAGGGTTTTATGTGGTTCGTTTGTTCAAACAAAATAATGATGTCTTACGGACTGTTCGGAATGGTTTTGTAACAGCAAAAAGGATGGGAAACATACCATTTGATGATTTCAGACCATTTTAGAACTACCGCTGGAATTGAACATCGAAAAAAATGGAGGTTCATGAGGAACATAAATATTTGTATGCCAGTTGTTTTTTTGTGAGCACGTGCTCGGTTAAATGTCACTTCATTTTTTCGCGTTGAACATCGCGCTAGATCATCAAATTAAAGCTCTTATGAATGAAAAATGTCATCATTGGGAGCTAAAAGTTCGCAAAGATGGGTTTAAAAAAGTCACGGAGGATTTTTTTTGAACCAAATGCGAAAAAAATACTGAAGGTCACCCGCATTCTCCCCGGGAGGGAAAAAACACGACGGAAAAAGGCTAAACACAAGTTGTGATCTTTCTTTTCGTCATATATATATTTACAAGATTTCTGAAACTATTTACAAGTTGAAAAACGTCTATCTACAACTATTTACACCGAAAAATTGGGTTTTTTTTTTAATTTCTGAAATTTCACAGAAGATTCGTTTTTTAATTCAAATGTAGTGATCATCCCAGCCATCTGCAACCTCCTCGGGAAGGAAAAAAGAACGGAAAAAGATCATGCAAGTTGTGATCTTTCTTTTGGTCACATATATTTACAAGATTTCTAAAAAGTTGAAAAACTATTTACTAAAAAAGGTTTCAAACTGTCTATTTACAAGTTTACCTCCGCTGAGGCAGGAACAAAAAAATTGGCCGCATCCAGGGCAGCGACGAAGGTCCGGGAAGTAATACGCTCTCCGGTTTCCTATTTTATGGTGGCATTGGAAAAGTCCGGGTTGGCTTCTTGTGCGCGGGTTTGTCGTCTTGTGGACCGCGAAGGAAAGCCGCGGACAGATGGCTAGGTTTTCTAGGAGAAAAAAGAAAGAAAAAAACATGAGTCTCCTTGATGACAATCTTCAGGTAAGGGTTGTAGGCAAAACTCACCAATCTCCTCCACCAGGGATTTCATTTTATCCCGGTGCTCTGCCCGTGCCTTCATTTTAAAAATCTCCTCTTGCAGCTCTGGCGGGAGAAAGTCCCTGTAACTTGCCATCTTGAATTGAAGTCTCTTGGACTCGAATGCGCTATTTTATACCAATCACCCGACCTCGTTTTCAACCGCACTTCCCGCAGAGGGACTGGGGCAGGACTCCCTCAAAAACGCCACGTGGGTTTGAGAACCCCTTTCATCCCTAGTTTCAGAGGACTTTGAGGAGCCAATGGAGTCCTACTTTTTTAAAAAAGACACATAAAGGTCCGTCATGGAGAACTTACACACGAATCTCAAATAATCAGAAAAACAACGGGTGTTTTACATGCGTTCGGGAAAAGCAGGTCCTGGGCGTCTGACTTGCCAGAAATCGTTGAGTCCGTTCGTGATTGATGTATCTGGTATCATAGGCCAATCGTCTTTGACTGCGTATCCATTATACAAAATGGTAGCACTCCACTTGAGGGCAGTGAAGCTGTAGAGGGTGCTCGTGTTGTCCGCAGGAGTCACATCACTACTCAGTCTTTTGGTGCCACGCACGCGCACTCCCTGTAACTATTTAAAAACTCTCCAATGACATGCTTCGCGCAATCAATCTTTCTTTCATATTTTCAATATGGTCTTTGTCCGTAATCTGTTTTTGCACCCATCGATCATGAAAGAGTACCATATTGTATTGTTCTACTGGAGGTAACATCATCTTGCACTCTTCACACCAAGATTTTAGAATATCATTTCTGTTGACCGATACTATGGCTGCCTTTACACACGCATCAGTTTTTTCTGTTCTATGAAGCTTTGAGTAACACTCCCAAGCTTGATTTTCATAGATTTTCCAGAACGCTTCTATTATATCCTCACGCATTGGAAGGCGACATTTCTTTCTTTGGAGACGGCGCTCATGTAGCTGTTGCTTTTGAAGTAAAGTAAAGTAAAGCAAACATATATTACGTCGATAACTCGTAAAAGTAATTCAACTGACAAACCTGAGGTCGACGGTGCACTCATTTTAAATATATAAAGAGGTCGCGCACGGGATTGGCCGAGAGGGAATGACATCACACACAGGGATTGGTTGAAAAGGATGACGTCACATGGACCCAGACCCCTCACGTTAAAAAAATGGAAACGAGGTCATCTTTAATAATTTAAAACAAGACAAAAATAGGAATTTTTTTACGAATGAAACAATTTAATTAAAAATAAAAGAGCTATTGACAATCGGGAACTTGGGAGGCGGCCTGGTGCCGAGCCTCGTCCCGGTTTATTCAAGCCCGTGTCCATAGGTTATTGTAAGCAAAAATACAAAAGTCAAACAAGTCTCTGAGCACGTTCCGTATTCACAAAATAGGGAGGCCTGAGGACCCATGCATTCAATAAACAAATGCACAGTCGCACAAACAACCTTCTTTAGTTTGTACACCTACAAATCGTTCAGTTGTCACCATCATTTTGTTCTTCTTCATCTTGCGTTGCGATGGGACGCGGTTGGAACTTCCTTTTCAATAAAAATTTCCGTCTCTATACAGCCGCGTCTGTTGCCTCTTCAACATCCATTGAATCCTCCTCCATGAAACGGTGTCGAGTTTTCATAACGTCTTTATGCACGGGGTCATGCTATAGACGTTCAAACCACTGGAGATACTGCAAGTACAGCCCTCGCAATTTTCTTCTGTAAACGGGTAACAGGGCATTGAAAGCTTTGGCCTCAGCTATCGTTTCAGAGACCCCCTCCTTCAAGAACTGGTTGACTTTTTTGTCATAGGTTGAACTCAACGACTCTTCCACCTCTTGGCGCAGAGTTTCCCAGGGATCGTGGTCATCCATTTCCCTGTCACTAACGTCTTCATCCTCAGACTCGATGACCATGTCCGAGTCCGAGTCCGAGTCCGGAACGAGTGACTTAGAATGAGTTACTCATCAGCCCTTGGAGTTACTACTCCAAAATACTCATTGCGAGTGACGGGGCGAGTGACTCAGAGTGAGTAACCATGAGTTACTCATCAGCCCTTGGAGTCACTCCCCCAAAATGAGTAGAGAGCACACTGAGGGTAAGGGTGAGAGATCCTAGGTATAGCCTGGGTTTACTCTTGCGCGAACCAATAAAAGGGTGAGACGGCGGCTAAGATCATCAGAAACGAGAAGCCACCGAGGAGGACAACGTGGTCTGATTGAGCTCCGGTTGCTTTTGTTGACTTAGTGAAGTGCGTGCCATCTACCAAAGAGTGTATCAACAAGACATGGAGGCCACACTCGCAGCACTGATTCAAGAGATCGAAAGATTGAAGCGACAAGTGAGGATCCAGAAAGGGAACAAGCGCGAACAACTCAAACGATGGCGCACCAAAAACCCGGACAAGGTTAAGGAGCAAAAGAAGAGATGGAAGGACAAGACCGGACAAAAAGTGAGAGACTAAAAGAGAGCAGGAGAAACGATCATGACACAACCTCCGCTCGTGACAATGCCAACGTATACCGTGGAGATACCCTGTGTGGCGACTGTTGCAAACACAGAACCAACGCGACAGCCTAGCTAAATGAGAGAACCAGACGGGGTTAAAGACACCATCCC
>NC_090892.1:47276421-47281421 GCF_036669925.1 Montipora capricornis | reverse complement strand
GCATCCGTAAGCGTACTTCAGGATCCTTCTTTATCCCTAACCGTACTTAAGCATCCTTTATCATCCCTAGCCGTACTTAAGCATCCTTTATCATCCCTAGCCGTACTTACGCATCCGTAAGCGTACTTCAGCATCCTTCTTCATCCCTAACCGTACTTAAGCATCCTTTATCATCCCTAGCCGTACTTAGGCATCCCTAACCGTACTTAAGCATCCTTAATCATCCCTAGCCGTACTTAAGCATCCTTTATCATCTCTAGCCGTACTTAAGCATCCGTAAGCGTACTTCAGCATCCTTCTTTATCCCTAACCGTACTTAAGCATCCTTTATCATCCCTAGCCGTACTTAAGCATCCTTTATCATCCCTAGCCGTACTTACGCATCCGTAAGCGTACTTAAGCATCCTTCTTCATCCCTAACCGTACTTAAGCATCCTTTATCATCCCTAGCCGTACTTAGGCATCCCTAACCGTACTTAAGCATCCTTAATCATCCCTAGCCGTACTTAAGCATCCCTAACGGTACTTAAGCATCCTTCCTCATCCCTAGCCGTACTTGAGCATCCTTAATCATCCCTAGCCGTACCTAGGCATCCCTAACCGTACTTAAGCATCCTTAATCATCCCTAGCCGTACTTAAGCATCCGTAAGCGTACTTCAGCATCCTTCTTCATCCCTAACCGCACTTAAGCATCCTTTATCATCCCTAGCCGTACTTAAGCATCCTTTATCATCTCTAGCCGTACTTAAGCATCCGTAAGCGTACTTCAGCATCCTTCTTTATCCCTAACCGTACTTAAGCATCCTTTATCATCCCTAGCCGTACTTACGTATCCGTAAGCGTACTTAAGCATCCTTCTTCATCCCTAACCGTACTTAAGCATCCTTTATCATCCCTAGCCGTACTTAAGCATCCTTTATCATCCCTAGCCGTATTTAACCATCCCTAACCGTACTTAAGCATCCTTAATCATCCCTAGCCGTACTTAAGCATCCCTAAGCGTACTTAAGCATCCTCTTTCATCCCTAGCCGTACTTGAGCATCCTTAATCATCCCTAGCCATACCTAGGCATCCCTAGCCGTACTTAAGCATCCCTAAGCGTACTTCAGCATCCTTCTTCATCCCTAACCGTACTTAAGCATCCTTTATCATCCCTAGCCGTTCTTACGAATCCGTAAGCGTACTTAAGCATCCTTCTTCATCCCTAAGCGTACTTAAGCATCCTTTATCATCCCCAGCCGTACTTAAGCATCCCTAAGCGTTCTTAAGCATCCCTCCTCATCCCTAGCCGTACTTGAGCATCGTTAATCATCCCTAGCCGTACCTAGGCATCCCTAACCGTACTTAAGCATCCTTAATCATCCCTAGCCGTACTTAAGCATCCCTATGCGTACTTAAGCATCCTTCTTCATCCCTAACCGTACTTAAGAATCCTTTATCATCCCTAGCCGTACTTACGCATCCGTAAGCGTACTTAAGCATCCTTCTTCATCCCTAACCGTACTTAAGCATCCTGTATCATCCCCAGCCGTACTTAGGCATCCCTAAGCGTTCTTACGCATCCCTCCTCATCTCTAGCCGTACTTGAGCATCGTTAATCATCCCTAGCCGTACCTAGGCATCCCTAACCGTACTTAAGCATCCTTAATCATCCCTAGCCGTACTTAAGCATCCCTATGCGTACTTAAGCATCCTTCTTCATCCCTAACCGTACTTAAGCATCCTTTATCATCCCTAGCCGTACTTACGCATCCGTAAGCGTACTTAAGCATCCTTCTTCATCCCTAACCGTACTTAAGCATCCTGTATCATCCCTAGCCATACTTAAGCATCCCTAACCGTACTTAAGCATCCTTAATCATCCCTAGCCATAGGTAAGCATCCCTAAGCGTACTTAAGCATCCTTCCCCATCCCTAGCCGTACTTGAGCATCCTTAATCATCCCTAGCCGTACCTAGGCATCCCTAACCGTACTTAAGCATCCTTAATCATCCCTAGCCGTACTTAAGCATCCCTAAGCGTACTTAAGCATCCTTCTTCATCCCTAGCAGTACTTGAGCATCCTTAATCATCCCTTGCCGTACTTAAGCATCCCTAACCGTACTTAAGCATCCTTAATCATCCCTAGCCGTATTTAAGCATCCCTAAGCGTACTTAAGCATCCTTCTTCATCCCTAGCCGTACTTGAGCATCCTTAATCATCCCTAGCCGTACCTAGGCATCCCTAGCCGTACTTAAGCATCCGTAAGCGTACTTCAGCATCCTTCTTCATCCCTAACCGTACTTAAGCATCCTTTATCATCCCTAGCCGTACTTAAGCATTCCCAAACGTACTTAAGCATTCTTAATCATCCCTAGCCGGCGTTCTTAAGGATCCTCAATCGCCCCTAGCCGTACTTAAGCATTCTTGGTCATCCCTACGCATACCTAAGCATCCCTGATCATCCTTAGCCGTACTTAAGCGTCAACCATTATCCCTAACCGTACTAAGGCGTTATCAATCATTCTTAAGAGTATTTAAGCCGCGTTTTTAATTAATATCTAGGCTGGACAATATCCCCTAACTTATCGAACTTGGAGGTAGAGAGGAATTCCTTGCAAGATATTATACCTTGCGTAATTTTTTTCCGTGTCGGCAAATTTAATATTGTGTTATCAGGTCCTACACTTTCGAATGATAGACCTTAGGCTCTCGCGACTTTAAAAGCCTTTATAAGAGTCTATTAATATTAAATAATTAATCAATAAATTAAGTTTTTTTTAATTTAAACTAGTTGCTTTTGGTATGCACTTAAACTATTCGTCTTATATATGTTTGTTTTATGTTAAATATAATTCAAATTATAGTTTAAAGTGTTTACGAAAGTAATTAGTTATTTGTCTATCGAGATTTTACTCATATAGTTTGTTTTGTAATCAAGGCAGGTCGAAAGTACAGGTCATATAGGTCATTGCTCTACCAATACGGAAACCACCCAAACGCTTTATTACTGCCTAACCTAGTCCTAAAAACGGTGTTTAGCATGAACGTTGGTTTTGGCGTAGGTTTTGGGTGGTTTCTGCATAGAAATATAATAACAGTGACCTGTGACCTGTACCTTACACCTGCTGGCCGTTGTTGTTTTGGGCCTTTCAACGTCAAGAAACACATCAAATAGCGATATTTCTCGTTACGTCACTAACCGTCATTGATGTGCAACCCAGACATTTATTAACAGTAACTTTTTTTCCGGGGGTTGCAAAAATTTTAATATCCGGAAGATGATGGTATCTGGTGATGGCTACTTCTTTGTGAGTTCGTCATTTCAGATATGCCGCCCATTCGTCTCCTTAAAGCAGCCATCAAGATCGTCATTGTGACGATGTGATGTAACAAAGAACGTTGCGTGACAAGGCAGCAGGCCGAGGTCGCACTGGAGACCCTATATGGACCGATCAAATGCGGTGAATAACCTGTTTATTATTTTTTACTGAAACGGTGTGCTGCCTGGGAACCACAGCTTAAGGCTGGCTTGCGATGCTGATTGTCAAAAGAGAAATATCAGGCAATGCCGCAATGATCGGTTGATTCTATTCTCAATATTTATGAAATGGTAAAGCAACACTGTTTACTTGTGAAAACATTTAAAAGGATTCAAAAAAATGTATTCGTGGTCCAAAAGATTTTAATGTAGCCATGTAACCTTGCGGCGGCATCACACAAGCTCGCGCAACCAGGGCTACGATTCCCACCGGGTTGGCGGGGAAGATAGAAAAATTCCTTCCGCTCGCAGAGCCAATCAAATTGTAGGATTCGTAGAATTCCGCCCGCTCGTGCATTGGGAAAAAGATTATCTTCAAGTATTCAGATGTGCGTAAACAAGTGAGTTGAATTTGTGACGCACTCTTGTGCTTCGTTTTATACCGTTGATCTACCGTACTGTTCACGGATCAACGAAGACGTACAACGTACCATGAACGTTACTGTCACTTGAAAATGTGACCTCGCGTTCCTGTAATCTCTTTGCGAGTATTACAAGTCATTAAACTCGCAAAATGTGTACCAAATATTCAGCAAATTGAAATTGGTTTGAGCGCTGTAAAGATTTGGATAGGAAAATGAAAAATTGTCGTCGAGTCCTCACGTCTTCCACACAACCCCAAATTTCATATATCGTGTATAGTAGTTAGAAAGCGGCTGAGAACAACAGAATTTTTTTCAAAATTAAGAATCGCACTTGCAGTCCCTGATACACTGTTGTTTTAATTGGTAAATATAACAATTTGTGGTGACGTCTTCCTTGCCTGTTTAAGCTCATTCGTGATGGTGGATACGGTAATTTGTCATCCGCTGAAGGACTACTTAAAAGGGCGATTTAGTCGTGTCCAGTAGGGTATCCGCTCAAAGGTTTTATGTTTACTGTCTCTTCATTATAAGATTCACAAATAATTCTTTGGAATTTTGAGTCACTTCATTTAATTATCATATCAAGGATTAAATACAATAATGATATTAACCATGATACTAAAAAAATTATTAATGGTAAGAACTAAGAAATATTTTCAACAAAAACGTGCATACACAATAGAGGATTTGCAAGGCAGCCATGTTGCATGGCAGGAACAATGGATTCTTTTCCCTATGGGAACAAATGTTCTTTCTAATGAAAACATTTTCATTTTTCCTGCCATGTAACATGGCTGCCGTGAAAAACCTCTATAGGGTGTTTTCACATGACCTTGCGGCAGACATGTTGGCGATGGAAAAGGCGGCCTTATTGGTGGAGGTTAGGGATGCTACAACCCAAACCTTTACTAATGCTAAAATTAGGCCTAAAAACAATGTTTAATAATGTTTACGCCTATGCGTAATATGCGTAATAACAACAACCTGCAACCTGCACTTTAAACCCACGGCCATATTGGTGGTCCAAACTCATTTGCGGGGACTTGAATTCTATTTGTACGCAAATAGTTTATTTTGTTTCATTAAATTAGCCTATACAAAAGTCACATGTT
>NC_090892.1:47266421-47268921 GCF_036669925.1 Montipora capricornis | reverse complement strand
TAAGTACGGCTAGGGATGAGTAAGGATGCTTAAGTATGGTTAGGGATGCCTAGGTACGGCTAGGGATGATTGAGGATGCTCAAGTACGGCTAGGGATGAGGAGGTATGCTTAAGTACGCTTAGGGATGCTTAAGTACGGCTAGGGATGATTAAGGATGCTTAAGTACGGTTAGGGATGCTTAAGTACGGCTAGGGATGATAAAGGATTCTTAAGTACGGTTAGGGATGAAGAAGGATGCTTAAGTACGCTTAGGGATGCTTAAGTACGGCTAGGGATGAGTAAGGATGCTTAAGTATGGTTAGGGATGCCTAGGTACGGCTAGGGATGATTAAGGATGCTCAAGTACGGCTAGGGATGAGGAGGTATGCTTAAGTACGCTTAGGGATGCTTAAGTACGGCTAGGGATGATTAAGGATGCTTAAGTACGGTTAGGGATGCTTAAGTACGGCTAGGGATGATAAAGGATGCTTAAGTACGGCTAGGGATGAGGAGGTATGCTTAAGTACGCTTAGGGATGCTTAAGTACGGCTAGGGATGATTAAGGATGCTTAAGTACGGTTAGGGATGCTTAAGTACGGCTAGGGATGATAAAGGATGCTTAAGTACGGTTAGGGATGAAGAGGGATGCTTAAGTACGCTTAAGGATGCTTAAGTACGGCTAGGGATGCTTAGGTACGGCTAGGGATGATTAAACATAGTTAAGTACGCCGCCTGGGACCACTATATGAGTGACTACACCGGACCACTATATGAGTGCCTACACCAAGTAGTTACCTGCATTTCTACCAAGCGAGTAGTTTCCAGTCCTCCTCGTTTTGCTTGGTACAGAAAATTAGCAAAATGGAGGAAGGCAAGCTCGCTTCAATTTCTTTACAAAAATTCACAGAATTAGAGGAACTTGCGGAAGAAATTATGGGAGATAAACATCAGGTTAGTTGGCATTTGGATAAATTGCAGAATACCCGCAACTTATTTGCATTTCATGGAATAAAAATAAGCTCGATTGTATTCCGACTCGTTCTTCAGAGAGTGCCGCCTAGGGGAAATAGTAGTGGTGAGGTGTTGCTGGGTATTCTGCAATTGAATCATATTTCACTAAAAGTCACCAGCAATTAAAGCCCACGAATTTTTCCTTTGAAATGACCCTTGTAAACATCATGTCTGTTTATACTATTAAATTGTATGGACACATCACTGGCTGATGTGAGTTTGAGTGTTTGAGTGAGGCTCAAGTACTTGGCAAAGTAGCCTGACTTCTGGTTGTTATACACAAATGTGGTCTCATTCACACAGAAGCCCTTCAAGCTAATCCTGCCAAGCCGACCACACGCTGGAAAGGTCAGACCACAACACCAGGAACACTGTCCCCTACTCCATTCGAATTGTGTGTGGGATCTTTAACGTCCCACAGAGTTACTAGGGAGCTTAAGCATGTGCGTTTTAAAGATGCGGACGGCAACTGGAAGTGAGCTGTTTTCCCTCATAACTGGTCTTCACACAACCACATTTACATAGCTAAATATATTTTCTCCATTAAAAATGATTAGTATAAAAATCTGGGAGACACCACTATCCTGGCACGGGAGTTGTCTCTTCCGGTTGCCGTCCGCATCTCAAAAATGCATGTGCTTGTCGAAACCCCTGGCTTATCGTCTTTATCCGAGAAGACTTGAAAGTCTAACCCTTTGCAGATGTAGTTACAAAGCCAGCACTTTCTCCTCAGTTATTTAAAGACCCTGATTGTTGGTTCGGCCGGAGTTGAACAGTTGTTTGGAAAACAAAGACCGAAGACCCGGAAAACGAAGACCCCCAGAAAAAATAACAAAACACATCATTCAAGTTATTTAAAGTGATCGATAAGCTATCTATTGTCGCTAGTCTAGGTCGCTTGCCGGGCTGCTGTTGGTTTATTGGTGGGTTGAAATGAAAGTTGAATCTTTGTCAATTGATTCTGACATAGAATTGTAACTGCGGGAATATTTGACTCAATTTGCTGGGCTCCTGAGAATATAACTGTGCAGCCTTTGGATTTTATTATAACGGTACCGTTGACAACCGAGGAATTGAAAATTGCTCAAATCGTGTGGAATCTGGGAAAAAAACCACACAGGAATGAAGGGACCCACAATGGCATACAAATTCTTATATTTTTGTTGGCTTTCCCTCACACTGAGCTTAGGGCACATGTGTGGGGAAGCGCTTTTTCTAATGGCTAGTATCCCCGGCAGCTGTTACTAAATCTCCCAACTATAATAAGTACAGTAATAATATTTAAGTCTTATTATTAAAACTTGATCATTGCATAATGCAATTCCAGAGTTTTGATTGGCTTCTTAGCCATCATGGTATATTTAGTAAATAAACCCCTTAATGGGGAGGCTATGTAATATATAATGATAATGATAATGTCCGTGGCTGAGAGATTGTCTGAAAAGTGCATATTTGGCAAGAAGTGAAGCTTCTAGGGCAAATATGAAATTTGGAGGACAATCTCTCATT
>NC_090892.1:47258921-47261421 GCF_036669925.1 Montipora capricornis | reverse complement strand
GCTGGTGCCCATGTTTTCCTGCTGTCATCATGAGGGTTTATTGGAGTGCATAGTTTCTACAGGGAGCATGCCCTTGCTTATCCCCAACCTCGGTTTTCAGACACAAGTGGTCCCGAGACTAAAGCCTCTCCCACGATTTTGAGAAATGTGGTGGGAAAGTCGGGAAGGCAGGGACACTACTCCCAGAGACCCCATATGGATGGATAATTTTTCTTTCTCTGGTCTTTGCATCTATCTCTTGCTGTAAATTCTTACCAGGTTAATCCATAAGGCGTGTAATAAATTAGGGGTGGGGAATTGCTGCATGCGGCACCCCTTCAGCCCTGTGCTGAAGCCCCGTTAGGGAGGGGGGAGGCATGTTGTTCTACTGCTGGACTGGGTTAACTTGGCCTCAGGACATTTTGCCAGCCACCATGCCCGCCTTGCAGCACAGGTATGAGGCACCCCCACTGTGTGGCGACATTTGCTGAGGCTCCTCATCCGGTCCCTCCGGTCAGTGGTTTCATCCGAGCCTTGCCGGCACATTCCCTTCCCAACTTGGCCCACATATTGTGTTCTGTGTTGTTTTTCGCAACTAATAACATTAAACAGTGATCAATTTGTTGTGTAAACTAGGATTGGGAAGCCTAAGGGTGCTTTCCATTTGACCAGAAGTTTGATAATTTCATGTGGTGAATGGAACAGCGTTTTCCAGGTGGCCCCTCAAAACCGATCATATCAACTTTGATTTTTATTTATACAATGTAGTTTTGCCCCAAAATGTAAGCAGCAATTGCATGCGTGGAGGGATGGGATCACAAAGTTCCGGAATTCTGGGACTTCAGGACCGAAATTGCCGAATTTTTTCCAGAATATTACCATTCCAGGGCCAACATCTTTGTCCACTCAAAACTGATGTCCCTTGTAACCCATCCTCTCCTAAGAGTGATTTTACTGGAACACCAGACAATTTTGCATGTCATTGGCAGCTGCTTCAGGGATCAAAGAATTTAAGCTTGCTGCTTAATATGAGGCCTTTCATGGAAAGGAACAATATTATTATTCCATAAAACACAACGGCATTAAGAAATGCTGCTTCAAGAAGAAAACCAGTTGGCTATTTACAAATCCTGGTGGAGTTCATTTCAGGACAATCACAGACAACTCAAGTTGGAGGTCAGAGCAGGGGGTTCAAAGGACAAAAAAAATATACTTACACAAGAGTTCGCACAAAAAATCAGAGTTATTTTACCAAGCATGAGACTCGTATAAAGCCACATATTGCCTCTGGTTAGGATAAGAAAAACAATACCTTTTTTATCAAGGCTAAATGTTGCTGTTAAAGGTTCTCATTTCTCATTTTGTATGTTAATAGTTTTCTTTCATCTTTTTTAGCCAAAAAGTCTTGGGTTTGTATTGGAAACATTTTTGTCAAGCTTCCAAACAGCCATGCCCATGAAATGTTACAACAAGGTTAGCAAGTCTTAGAGTATCTTGACCAAAGCTATCCTGGTATGCTGTTTATTCTGTGATTTATGTTTATTCTGCAATCATCATCTTGTATATGGTCATCTTACGTTCAGTTCAAGACAAGTCCATTCCAATACAATTATAGTTAAATGTTGGAAATCCAGAATTCGCAGTAAACATTCACTGTGATCCAACCATCGTGCAAAGTGAAATAATGGGATTGGTGTTCACTCGTACAACCTTTTTCAATCATCATTGATTCTAAGCAAAAGAAGTAAACAGGTACCACAAGAATTATCATGTGAAATAAGATGAGTAAGATGTCATGCATTCCAACTAGATATTGCTCGCAATAAAAAGACGAAATGAAAAGTCAAACACTGCTTGAGTAAAATAATGTTATTTTCCCTCATTGTTGTGGAACACTCTATGGTCTACTGGTTATCAAAATCTAGAGGTCTCAAACTCAAATCCTACTGCTTTCCACTCCAGAGAAAAAGGCGACTCAATATTCCAATGGATTTAAGATTTTGAAAAAAATTACACGATAAACGATATCCTACTCAAGTACAGGAAAATTGCTACCCAAAGGATAAAACAAAAAAATTAATTTATGTTGAGCCCAAGCGTATACTTTTCAAAGATAAGCAAACAACAATATTTGTAAAAAGCTTTAAAATACAAAGCAATGTATGGTGTTCTTTTTCAAATTGAAGATTATCTCTGAAAAATGCATGGTTACCCCCAATTTTCTTTTTGGATTCCAAGAGCACTTGCTAAGTTCCACATTTTTCCGCATAGTCTTAAACTGTGCAAAAATACCCCTGTATGAGTGAGCACCACCCATAAGAAACCCAAGTATCACAAGATGCACAGAATGTATGCGCAATAACAGTAGTATAATATAGGCACTGTCCTTAATAATGCAGAAGGATTGCCATGACCAATTTGAACAAGTAATTAATGGGTAGTTTCTTGTTTCTACAGATCAAAAGAACTTGGATGGGGAAATAAGCAACCTTCGGGAGGATCTTAAGCCAAAGGTGTCCAA
>NC_090892.1:47243921-47251421 GCF_036669925.1 Montipora capricornis | reverse complement strand
ATAGTAATAATAATATTATTCTCTAATTCTTAGAGCTGGTCTCTTATAGGAATGTTGAATATTGTGATGATGTGGAAGATCATGAAATAAACAGGGTTTTTTGAGTACCCATTGGTCAAGCTCTAATGAGAGCATGTTCCTAATCCACTAGTCCTTCTTGAGGACTACCTCTAGCAGAGCAAAAAGGAGTTGATAATGTAAATTGGCCACCGTACAGAGTTTCGAGCGTTAGCGCTATGACGAAGGACTAACGCTCGAAACGTCAGCTTTTAGAATCTCTGTACGGTGGCCAATTTACATTATCAACTCCTTTGATAAAACCAAATTTTTGTATACTACTTCCCCACCGACGCAACACCACAGTTTCTTTAGAAACTACCCCTTCATTCTCTAGCACTGAGAGCACCCTGTTTGCAATAGCAAAGTCGCTGTGCACAGCTAGATTAGTGGCAACTCTATCTTAAATCGAAATAAAACCAGTTACATGTACATGTATTTTTTAAAATGTCACGGTTGGTTCATTGCTTTGATTTTTGGGAGCTCTGGCATGGTTGACCTTGTAATTTCAGTCAGATGTTATCCTTCTTGTCCATGTATCACTTTCAGGAGACACTGTCCCATGGTCCATAAATTAGGTCTAACCAAGCATGCTGCATAGATCATCCTGTCCTGAGAGGTTATTGCCAAACAATGATCATGGCAAAGCCGAAGACAACGATGATTTTCAACTTGTCACACTTTTTTCAACATCTGCGCATTCTTGAAGACCTGCTTTAACTGTTTGTCACGATCACTATTGTCACAACCTGAAAGAAAATGAAGGTATGCCTTTGAGGACAACAGACCAACCCATGCAATTTGAGAGATTTAAAAGGGAAAACCATATGTAATTCTACTGTCTGTACTGGTGCCAATAAATCATGCATCTCCTCTCTGACCAGTATGTTATAATTAGCAAGACCACAGAATCGCCCTTCGCTCATAAATCTTTACCATAGTAAAGACAACAGGATAAATTTTCTTCGTTTAAGTTGGTTTAATTCAGGCATTCCATCCTGAATGAAACATTGCAATGCTGCTTATGGGCTGCTTACCGGAAATGCAATAGCATTTATTTTTTGCTTGCACCTGGCTTGAATAATTCATGAGACAGTGCAGGTAAATTAGTTTAATCACATGGGTGATTATTGAAAATTCTCTGCACTAATTGGCTGCACTTGAGGTGACTATTACACCTTTAGAACCCTTTTTTTTTAATGGCCACAAGCCGTTTTGTCGAGGTGATTATTTTTCAAATAATCACCAACGTACATGCAATAAATACTAAAACAACATTATTCACTGATATTCACCTCACCTTCGGCAAATAATCAACAATTATTCGCTGAAGGCGAGGTGAGTATAATTACATAGGTGATTATTCAAAACATTTAATTTCTTCGTCTCTCACCTCGACAAAACGGCTTACAGCCACTTTTGAAACACCACTTAGGTGATTATCGTGTAATGATCACCTCAAGCGCAACCAATGAGTGTAGAGAATTTTCAATAATCACCTATGTAATTATACTAATAATTAACAATTATTCGCCGAAGGCAAAGTGATTATCGGTGAATATTCACCGAGACGAAGTCGAGGTGAATATTCACCGATAATCACTGAGCCTGAGGCGAATGATTGTTTTAGTATAAATACACAGGTGATTATTTCAAAAAAGAGAAAAAAAAACATTTCAACACGAAATCATCTTCACTTACAGTGGCAAAACGACCACTGGCAGCCATTTTGTCCGTCGAGGTGATTATCGGCTGATAATCCGAGATAGCGAGCCAATGAGAGCGCGCGATTTTGTATAATCACCTGTGTGTTTATACTAATCATTATTAACTAACCACCATAACAAAGATTTGCAAGCTGGCGGCCTGGGCATCAGCCCTTCACCAGAGCAAATTAATGACTAATTAACCTATTTACCTCTCAGGCGCCCTAGAACATCCCCAGTTCAGTTGACGAGTAAAAATATCTGGCGTTAGACAGAGTAAAATCTGTTACAGTAAGTCTCACTTCCAGGGGTTACTGGAGGGGTTGACTGGTTAATGAATTCAATTCGCTCTGACGAAGGACTAATGCTCAACACGTCTTCTCTCAAATCGTTCTTACTTTTGTCAATTTACCTTTATCAACTTGCCAGATAATAATTGTTTTATTGACCCAGTAGAGCATTTCCAAGTATGCCAAAGTCAATATTGATGAAGACATTAACTTCAATACTAGATGGTTTAGTTCAAGAAATTTCGGAAATGCGACGGTAAGAACTTTCTTTACCTAAAAAGAGCCTGTTTTGTGACATTTCACACCTACCTAAGAATGTATTTGTTGGATAAGAAGGATTTTGGATGCAGTCTGCGGTGATAGCATCATCCATGTACACTGGACCATCATTCCACATTAAATCAAAACCTCCAACACGCTTCTCGCGTCCGGTTAACCTTAGAAAGGGGAATGAGATGTTGACCCACGTTAGATTAACCAGGAACCAACTGAGATTTCAAAATTATCTAAGAATGATGTCAAGCCTGCACTTGACATAAAAAATGTGTCACATCTTTATTTTTTGTCAGCAGCAAAGAAGTTTAATATTCTTGTATGGTACAGGTATTATATGCCTTGGGAACCAAGACGAAAGAGAAAACCCAAGACATTTCACAGAAACCTTTAAAGTAGAATCTCAAGCATTTTGCACCTGTTTTCCATGTCTACAATATGCAACATGTCCTCCAGTAGACGACACTTCAGCTCATAATCTGACTGACTGCTGGCTGTCAGTGAAGGTGACGCATTCACTTCGATAAGCCATCTGAGAGGGAAAAAAACCGGTCATTACAAAGTACAGCTCCAAATTCTAATATTAGCCATGGTCTATAACTGGGCTCTATTTATTTAGTCGAAAGAACTATTTCTGCTGTGCTCTTGGGCATTGAGATTATTTTTATTGTTTTACTTTTTCATGAATTTGCAGGGTGATAATTATCTATTATTACGGTCCTTAGAAAACATTTTTGTGACTTCGTTGACATCCTATCCCTCTAATGGACAGCTACTATCTTGGGTTAATGTGGCGATGACAATCTTGGAGACCACCAAATCTACACGGAATCAGGCCGTGTTTGAAGTTATTTTATTTCTTATCCTGTTCCCTATAGATTTGATGCTCTCCCCAGATTTCAAAAGCCACTGCAATGCTAAATGGTGGTAGTTTGAAAAATGCATACAATCATGACACTTAGGTCGTGTTCTTTTGGGATCAACCGTTTTTAGTTGGTTGGGTTTTTCGTGTTCTATTGGGAAAAAACCGTTTTCGGTTGGTTTGGTTGATCAACGTTTTCAACCGGCATCAAACTAAATTGAAACGGTTGAAAAAGCATTGGCAGCGACCGCTGTCGTTTACGCGGGCCATTTAAAGTCGGCCGCGGGCTCCTGTCGTGTTGCTTTCGGGCCTCAACTTGGGTTGCAACTTGTCAACGCTGAGAAGCCTGGTGATAACTATTCCCAGGGGTTACCGCGTCTCAACCGAAAACAGTTGGAAAAGTGTTATATTGGGAAACCTCAACCCCTTCAACCGAAAACAGTTGCGGGTCTAACGGTTGATCCCAATAGAACACGACCTTATATGTCTGAGGGCTGTACTAACGGAAATCAGTCAGACGTACAAAAATGCCTATGAACATAGGGATGCATAAACGCCATCATCTTGGTAGATACTTTAAAAAGAGTGTACAATACAGTCCACAAATTAGCACAGAACTTGAAGTTCCTATGACGCTTTTTTTTTCTCCGTTTCTATAGTGTCTGGTGCATTACTTCAAAAATTTTTCCTTCACGTTGTATCCATGGGTTTTAGCGGGCGTTTGATTTATACCCAAAAAATTGGGCTGAGCTAGTTGGGCCCTGGTAACTAATGACGTCAACGAAGTAACTTGATTGCATCTTCAGAAAGGAATATGCTAAAGTGTAAGAATAGAAGTCTTGAAAATCTAGAGCTTTTTGTTAAGTCCTATAGAAATATTGGACTATAGTTACCCTTCGGATGCTTTGAATGTTCTGACGATACAAAATGGAATTTTTCAATGCTTGCCTTCTTTGACGTCATTAACTGACTTGGCAAAAAATCAAAGGCCCGCTAAAGCAGGTGGGATTTGGGAAGCACCATTTGAAAATCGCATGATCCCCCCTCAGCTTACCAACTTTTTTCACATGCCTCCCCCCCCCCCCCCCCCTTAGAGCGGTCATTTTTTCGGATGCTTTTTCTTCGCTTGGACCCTTGGCTGCCAGTCATCTGGAAATGATCTTCCTCAATGCCTTGCGTGTACCCTCCTAGGCTGGCCGTCCCAGAGGAGTGTATTGAAATTGAGGATGCTGCCACGTCGTTATTTAGACGAGATGGGTCATACATCGCACAGCTCTTGAAAGGGAATTATTTCACCAAAGAATGCTGCAAGAAGCAGGAAGTCAGAGACTATGTTTACACCGTCATGTAACCTGAAGAGTACACTCTGACTGAAAGCAATGCTGAAAATGACTTCCAGAGCAGCACAAGCGGCGAAGAGCTTGATGACAGTGAAGATGAAGATGCGTGCCAGTAAAAGTTGCATCGTTTAAAGTTCTCTTTAGTGGATACAAACATTCCTGTCGTCGAACGTTATTTTAAATCAGAAGGAAAATTTGTATGAAATTTGTATCCAGCCTTCCATGTTTGTCCTATAGCAGCTTTTTAAATATTAAAACGTCATGCCATTTCAAAGTTTTACTAAAATATTTCTTGTGACCCCCGCCCTCTTTTCACTTATTTTCTTTGGGATGGCCTCCCTAGAAAGCCTTTTTTAGTCGCATCCCCCCCCCCCCCCCCAAATCCCACCAGTGCCCACTAACTTATAAAAAATGAACGGTCCCCTATGCGGGGAAATTTTTTAAAGTACTATACCCCAGACGCTATAAATGTTCAAACGAAAATCGAAAAAACGGGGAAAAAAATAAGCGCCATATAGACTTTTAAGTAACAGAACTTACGGTTTAAGTCTGGAGTCAATAAGAATATCATAACCATATCTTGATGATGTCGTTAAATGAAGTAACTCAAAAAAAATACACAGCTGGAATGACTTGACAAAAGAGCCATGATTTGTTCTTCTCATCCCACTAGACTTCAAAAAGGGGGGAAAACCTCAACAACTCGATAAAAAGGATACAATTCAAAGCAATGTTTATCATTAATCATAACTTTTTGAACGGCTTGTATACTCTTGATGAAGATGTTATCCATGTCTCTAACCAAAGTTTCTACCTGGAAAGATAAAAATTAATGATGACTGCAATACAATAGGCAGGTTAAGAAAGGTCTACCTGCTTGATTAGGATAGAAATTGAAGGGAAAAAAACTCCCAGCCGCTAGGCTTGAACCCAACATTGAAATAATTTTCAAATCTGAGAAAACCATACTCTTCCAAGCCAAGATTCCAAATTAATAATAAACTTTATTCAAGTGTCAACTGTATTTAGTGTTGAGGCACCAATAATTGGGGACATTGTTCAGATATCAAATTGTAGGATGGTACTTTGAGGAGAGGGGAAAAACGTCATCGGAAAGGAATGTGCAAAAGTGTAAAAATAGAAGTCTTCTTGAAAATCTTGAGCTTTTTGTTAAGTCCTATAGAAATATGGGACTATATGATTCAGAATGGAATTTTAACATTCTTGCCTTCTTTGACGTCATTAACTGGATCGGCCAAAAATCCAAGGCCCGCTAAAGCACGTGGATATACTAAGGACCATTCATTTTTTATGAGGGAGGGTGGGCTGGTGGGATCTGGGAGCACCATGTAAAAATCGCATGACCCCCCCCCCCCCCCCAAGTCTGGGAATTGCACGTGGGCCACATTTGCAGGAGGCGAGTGCTCTTCCCACTGCGCCATTCCTGCCTTTAGACCTTTTGTACCTCCCCACTGATGTGTCAATGTGAGTAAAGTTCTTTTTTGTTCACATATTGGGAATGAACTTCTAACACTACAGCGATAGAATGCCTACTATGTTTACCTTCTCTATGCCATGTTTTGCCACCAGATACCTTCTTAGCTGTTGTAAAGACCACTTGCAACCCTGAACATATTAATTTTAATGTTAAAAAACAAGAATAATGTTGCTTGTTACATTCGCAGAGTCATCTCATCTCAGAGGTAGATGGAGGACATTCCATGAGGTTTCCTCATATTAATTTTGAAATTTGAAGAATGTCAAAACTATTAACTGTTATTCACTAGTCACTCTTAAGCTGACGACACACGGTTCAACATCCTGAAACATTCATGATTTGTTGCTCAACAAATGTTGAACAATGTTGCTGGACGTGTTGAACGGGATAGAGCTGGTCTCTATTTTCGTTCAACATCGTTCAACGTGTTGAATGGCAAATTTCAACATTCAACATGGCATGACACACTGTTCAACATTTGTTGGTCAAAAAGTGTTCAACAGTGTGTCATGCCATGTTGAATGTTGAAATATGCCATTCAACACGTTGAACGTTGTTGAACGGAAATAGAGACCAGCTCTATTCCTTTAAACACGTCTGTGCAACATTGGCCGTGTTTTCACGACAGCAGTTGTCTCACTTAACATTCATGAAAGTGGTTTGTTTGCAGACTTCGTTAAGCGACTTAAACATGATACCTGTTTTCACGGGTAAGATAAAATGAAGAGAGAGCACGTGCCAATACAATAATAAAAATCGCATGCCTGTTGTATTTCCGATTCGAATAAAAAAACCGCTCTTGAAAACACAGCCACTGTTCAACATTTGTTGAGCAACAAATGTTGCACGATGTTGAGCCGTGTGTCATCGGCGTAAGAGTGACTAGTGAATAACAGTTAATAGTTTTGCCCTGTTGACAACCATGTGACACCGGCTTTAAAACATTTTTAGATCTTGGCCAACAATGAGAATAAAATAGTTGGATGTAAAAATAAATGAGTGACTTGGGTTTAGAGGGATATTATTACAAAAACACAAAACTTGAAAGGGTTTACCACAACTTCTTGTTTGCTGGATTTTACTTTCATCAGAAGTACGCAGCCACTTGTCAGTTGCCTACGTATGTACTGTAGTGGAACTTTCATGTAAATGTAGCATTGCTTGAGGTGTTGAATATTGATTTTCAACACACCTTTTCAGCATCATAATCAGGAGCTGTCTTCTGAATGGCAACATTGGTGAGGTGAACATCTGCAATACTCTAATGTCAAGGATATAACCTGGATGGTGAACTATGGTCAATGAAGTGACTGAAGGATTGGTTGCCTGACTCATTAGGCCTAGTGCTCAGGACCACAGAGTTACTTCATAAACCGGTCAATGTAAAAAAGAGTGGTCAGCATATGCAGTCTTCCACTTTCCACAATAAGTGAAAGCTTTGAAAGAACTAAATCTCCATCTAAAATGTGGGGAA
>NC_090892.1:47233921-47238921 GCF_036669925.1 Montipora capricornis | reverse complement strand
ACAATTTTTGTCGCACGCTACAAGCTTAGGACATGTCTACAACTCGTTTACGATTGTCGCGTACGCTGCAACAATTGTAAGTCATGTCCTAGGCCTGTTGTAAAGCTTCACGTCGCATGCGCCAAAAATCGACCGCGCAACAGGTTTATTTGATATACAAAAGTGGGGTTTTATCAACGGAGTTGATAATGTAAATTGGCCACCGTACATAGATTCTAAGGGCCCATTAACACGGTACGATTTTTGTCGCATGCGACAACGACTTACGTCAGGCCCACAACATGATTTACGATTGTTGCGTACGTCAGAAAAATGTCGTAGCATTTTAAAACATGTTTTAAAACGCTACGACAATCGTAAGTCATGTCTTATGGCCTGTCGTGAGCTTGTCGCATGCGACAAAAATCGCACCGTGTAAATCGGCCCTAAAAGCTGACGTTTCGACCGTTAGCCCTTCGTCAGAGCGAATCGAGGAATTGTGGGTTACGTGTAGTTTTTATAGTAGAGTAGGAGCTACGCTATTGGTGGTAACATGGCAACGTGAAAATAGGAATATATTAGTTTAAATTAAAAGCGTTCGTTAATACCGTGAGGATTAAGGGTGCCGATTTGGAAGATGAATTGAATTGGGTCTGATGACCGCAACGCCTCTGATTGGTCCGCAACCAACTAACTGCAGTGGGATTATTATATGACTAGCTCCATGAGCGGCAAGATGAACCAAATCCCGCACTGTGATTGGCTACCCGAGCGGGCAAGATGGAGCTATCTTGCCCGCTCGGGATTTCTCACTTGGTCCCGCAACTTCGTCTCGGTTTTTCTAGGCCGTTTTTCCTTTAATACAACACAGCGAGTAGTAGTTTCTTTCTGTGTTTTTTAATCCGACATCAACACTAACTTTGCGCGGGACTGGTACAAGCTTTCCTAAGGGGGGTACAGTCGCTACAATATGGTCGCGGGTACACGAGACAACCCTCCCCCCGAGTTACCCACTCATTAGTTTAAAAAATTATATCAACCGTTTACATGAGGTGGCGAGAGACAACTCGGGTGGCGGGACAACTCGGGGAGGCGAGTTGTCTCTCGCCCCGGCAGGTAGGGTAACCCTGGCAGGTGAGACAACTTGTTCGCATGTAAACCGTTTGGCTCGACCACCCGAGACGAGACAGCAAAATAAAAATCAAAGAAGCAACAATTTGGGGAGCTTATACATGTTTTTAGTTTACTTTCGAAAGAAAAAGTTTTTTCCCGCCATAATTCTCAACGCTGTCAACGGAAAATTCTCGATTCATAAACAGCCTTTATTTAAACTACATATTAATGCTGCGTTAAGATTGTCAGTCCATTTGCTGAATGTGAAAACGCAACTATACTTAACAAAAAAGAAAGGCAAATGATGATACGCATTTTTTGAAGATGCGATGCGTCTTAAAATACATGCATAATTAAGTAAGGTCAACTTTGTCTCGCTCACGCAATTCTCATATAGACGCTCGGTAAAGTTGTCTCGGGAAGGAGGGCTGTCTCGGGTAAGCGAGACCATATAAACAAGCCCTTAATGTCCCGATTTTCCCAACAGTGTGGTGACGCCTATATCAACGAAACAAATCCTACAAATTGACGGCTTGTCACATATTGTCTCTTGCGAACGTAGGTTGGAAATGGTTGAGAAATCTTTTCAATGTGTTTTCGATTCATTGTCTTTTGGAATTCCGGCTTTAGTCTGTATTTGTTTTTGGCGTGTTTGTGGTGGGGAGTCAACAGAGAAACGTTTGTATTGTGTTTCAATGAAACTGTTGCTGGTCACAAAAGCTCGAAAATTATCTTGTTCCAACGCTCTCTCTCTCTCGTCCCTCTCTTATAAGAAGTTGCTTGGTATCTACAGAAAACAGGCAAAATCAAACATGTTTCTTTCATCTTTGGCGTAATGCAGATTTGTGCTTGACGTAAGCCGTTTGCTGTTTGTGTTTAGTATCGTTTGACTGATCTTTGTTTTCGACCACTTAGGCAGTCCATTACAAGTCCAATTTATCAACCCATGCATCTGGTCTATGGACTAGGGCTCGGTGCAATACAAACAGTACCACATCCAAGCTTACTTTACACACATGCCTCACAAAAAAGAGGATCGACAACGAAGATAAATATCTAACCTGAACATTTCTTCACACTTCACTCTGGCTAAAAATGTTAATTACTTTTTCAAGTGTTTGACTATTCCCGAGGCCGGCAAAGCTCTCCAGAAACAGCAAATGGCCGTTTTTTATACTGGAGACGCATAATTCGTCTGGGACGAACTTGGGCAAACATTTTTTCTGCGTCTATTAAATTCGTCTTGTATAAAGACGGCCACAAGACGCATTATGCGTCTGGACGAAGAATCTGTTTTAGTGTGCGTCTTCGAAGACGAACTAAAACTGGAAAGTTCGTCCAGACGCATTATGCGTCTAGTGCCCGTCTTTATACTAGACGAATTTAACAGACGCAGAAAAAATGTTTGCCCAAGTTCGTCCAAGACGAATTATGCGTCTCCTATAGTTCGTCCCGTCTTTACACTAGACGGATAACATGAGAGACGAACAATTCGTCTGGACGGATTATGCGTCTCTAGTATAAAAACGGCCAATGGCCGTTTTTTTATACTTGAGACGCATAATTCGTCGCGGACGAACTTGGGCAAACATTTTTTCTACGTCCGTTAAATTCGTCTAGTATAAAGACGGGCACAAGACGCATTATGCGTCTGGACGAAGAATCTATTTTATCGTGTCTTCGAAGACGCACTAAACTGGAAAGTTCTTCCAGACGCATTATGCGTCTAGTGCCCGTCTTTATACTAGACGAATTTAACAGACGCAGAAAAATGTTTGCCCAAGTTCGTCCAAGACGAATTATGCGTCTCATATAGTTTCGTCCCGTCTTTACACTAGACGGATAACATGAGAGACACATAATTCGTCTGGACGGATTATGCGTCTCTAGTATAAAAACGGCCAATGAAGGCAAGCTTCAATGGCAAACTTGTAAGGCTCCTCCTTGCCAACGAAAAATCATTTAATTGCGCCCGCGGCCTCGTTTCCTTGTTTTATAAATTGATCTATAGCTCTAACTATGGCTGTATAAAATAGACAGATATCAATATGTTTTTTTGATTTTGCTTAACAGCAAATCTGAGCTCGAGGTTTTCCATGAGCGAGAGACTTTTTCTAATAATCTCTGATAAACAAATTTATTCCGAAGCACAAAACCATCAATCAAAGATGAGAATAACGCAAAGTCAAATTGACTATTTCATCATCCCGTACGAGGGTTTCTCTTCGTGGCACCAACGGCCGGTTGTCTTAAAAGTTGTCAGAATCACCTAAAATGGTTTCCACAATGCTTTAAAAGCTCGTTTAGTGAGTTTGTAGCAGCCCTTCAAAATATATATCTGTTCGGATGTTCTACGGGAATTTCAGGTTGCTGTAGAACGTCCTTCATGGCTTTTTTGCCTTGTCCTGAAGTTAAAGAAATCGTGACGGGTCTGATAAAAAAAAACTTTACATTAAGTAGTCGTCGTTTTTTCCCGCAAATTTTAGGGAACGTTTGCCCTTAATATGATTCTCAAAAAAACTACGGCCAAAATGATAGAAGTTATAAATCTTCAAATTTTCTTCCAGCGTCACAGTTCACTCTTACTCAGCTTAGCAAAATTTAAACGTTCTTCAATGTGGTTTCGAAATTTCTACGCATCTCTTCGCACTCTTCACACTTCATTACTTTTCTGAAATAGCTAAATCTCTGTTCAGAAGAAATGTCGAAAAAATCTTACTACACCTCGAAAGTTTAAGTTCGAATATTTGAAAATGTTAACCCACCATCCTTCCGAACAGACAATTACCGAAATAATAATTACTCGTTGGGTGCCCATGTTCTTTTGCTAGAAAAATCTCATAAAATTTTGATGAACTCTCCTATTGTCAGCAGAAAGTTGTCAACTGCCTCGTCTGTGAGTCACTACAATGTGTTGTTATTTGATTGGTAGGAATCGATGAATTCAGCATTCCCAAAATAGAGCGCAGGAGACAAGAAAAATCTGGTTTGGAAAGACTAAATGAACTGAACCTCAAGTCTTAGAAATCATTTTATACCCGCAGTTTTTGCTTCCACTTCACAGAAGAGTTTTCCTGAAAGAACCAGTGCACAATGGCATTCCAGCTAGCTCTGCTTTTTACTGGGGATTTTCGTTGGGACATTTGCCAAAACTTCTGTGCAAACAACAAAAAGCCCTGGTATTAGTAAACCCCAGTGCAACGTGAATAACAACTTTTACGCCGGACCACACTGCTGTAAGAAGATCGAGCAGCAACTCACACTGAGATCAAAGAAGCAATAACTGCGCTGAAAGCAAACGAATCTGGCGGCTCTCAAGACAAAGGTCTGCAGTTATACATTTTAGATACATTTACTTCGAAGACACCAGTCGGGTTAGAATTTTCACATCTGTTCCGTCGCAAAAATCAATCAAATTACGATCAATTGCTTTTGAAATATTCGCTAGCTCCGTATAGTATTTCCCTGTGTGATGTCTATTCAACTTTTTAGAGGATAGAGATAACGATGAAACCAAAACATATCTAACAGGAATTCATCCCGCTTATGTAATTTTTAGTCAACAAGAACTGCGCCGATGTTTACAATTCTGGCGAAAAGATAAGTGGTGTGTACAAAAATCGATCCCGATGGTCTGGGAGAATTTGAAGTGTACTGTGATCACAAAACTGCCGGCGGAGGATGGACGGTCTTTCAAAAAAGACAAGACGGCTCCGTAGATTTCTTCCGCGCGTGGGACGCCCTACAAACGAGGCTTTGGTAATCTAAACGGAGAGTTTTGGCTTGGACTGGACAAGATTCACCGCCTGACTGTAAGCAGCAGCAACAAGCTTCGCGTGGACTTGGAAGACATTCATGGAAATACAGCATTTGCCGAGTACAGTTCAGTTACAGTGGCAAGTGAGCGA
>NC_090892.1:47221421-47228921 GCF_036669925.1 Montipora capricornis | reverse complement strand
GCGTTCTTGTACAGGAGCACCCAAATCCTGTTACGTTAAGTCTACCACAGAACGAATATCTGTTGCTAGCATTGTAAACTCTCATCTTCAAATTGCCGGCGATTCAGTAGTCTGGCCTGGTGTAACTCAGCCTGTTCTCCACACCAAAGCGTAGCTGCAGTCGCTCCACAATTTTCGAATACTGCCTGCATTCCAATTCCGTCAGCCCACTCAACAGTTTCTGCTATCGCCACGAAGACTCGCCGTTAAAAACATTGCTCAAAATGCATTAAATATTCTTTGAGTGGTTGTTTGCCATCGAAATCCTCGGGAATCTTAATCGCCTTTTTAATTTTCCGATCAGCCGCCGTTGACTTCTGACATGGTATGTAAATGCTTGGCAAAGCATCGTTGCTACGGAATGGATTTGAAGATCGTACAAGTGGTGGAGTCACTGCTGCCGTAAATGTATTTGCTAGTGATGGGGTCCTCTGTGCAGCTAACAGCTCTATCGATTTTGTGGGGTTGAACAAACCTCGTCGCTCCGAAAAGGGTTCGCCGATCTTGCACATGGTGTTTTGGCGGCGGTTGAGCTTTCTTCGATCGGTCCAAACAACTGGCTGAGGTCCTCTAAATCCGGTTTAAAAGGATTTTTCGATTGTATCGGAGTCGACCACCGCTGCCACCAATGTGATGTTTCCATGTCTCGACCATAAATACCAGTAACAAGCTTTAATACAACACAGCGACGAGTAGTTTCTTTCTGATTTTAATCCGACGTCAACTTTGCGCGGGACTGGTACACAAGCTTTCCTAAGGGGGGTATAGTTGCTACACTATTTATGCATTCGTGATTGACCAATCCGAAATGCAATATTTTGTTGAGTCAGTATAAATGTATAATCAATAAAGATGTAATAAGTAATAATTCAATTCTCTACATCAACAAAGCGATGTAATTATTTTACATGAAAGATGTGTACACATTTGTACTTTGAATGTTTAATTTAAAAGAACTTAACAGAAATTCTATGTACTCAATAAGAATTTTTAATTACAAGAGGATGCAATAATGGTAGCAAAAGTAATAAATACTATTCTGGAGGAGTCAGTGTACATAAATACTAAAAATTCACATCTAAGTTCCTTTTTTTTGTCCTCTGGACAATTTTTTTTTCTCTTACACCATTTTACAAAAGTTCTCGTAGCTGAAGCAAGTAGACACCCTTTGTTAGCAAAATTATTGCCCATAGTAATAATAATATTATTCTCTAATTCTTAGAGCTGGTCTCTTATAGGAATGTTGAATATTGTGATGATGTGGAAGATCATGAAATAAACAGGGTTTTTTGAGTACCCATTGGTCAAGCTCTAATGAGAGCATGTTCCTAATCCACTAGTCCTTCTTGAGGACTACCTCTAGCAGAGCAAAAAGGAGTTGATAATGTAAATTGGCCACCGTACAGAGTTTCGAGCGTTAGCGCTATGACGAAGGACTAACGCTCGAAACGTCAGCTTTTAGAATCTCTGTACGGTGGCCAATTTACATTATCAACTCCTTTGATAAAACCAAATTTTTGTATACTACTTCCCCACCGACGCAACACCACAGTTTCTTTAGAAACTACCCCTTCATTCTCTAGCACTGAGAGCACCCTGTTTGCAATAGCAAAGTCGCTGTGCACAGCTAGATTAGTGGCAACTCTATCTTAAATCGAAATAAAACCAGTTACATGTACATGTATTTTTTAAAATGTCACGGTTGGTTCATTGCTTTGATTTTTGGGAGCTCTGGCATGGTTGACCTTGTAATTTCAGTCAGATGTTATCCTTCTTGTCCATGTATCACTTTCAGGAGACACTGTCCCATGGTCCATAAATTAGGTCTAACCAAGCATGCTGCATAGATCATCCTGTCCTGAGAGGTTATTGCCAAACAATGATCATGGCAAAGCCGAAGACAACGATGATTTTCAACTTGTCACACTTTTTCAACATCTGCGCATTCTTGAAGACCTGCTTTAACTGTTTGTCACGATCACTATTGTCACAACCTGAAAGAAAATGAAGGTATGCCTTTGAGGACAACAGACCAACCCATGCAATTTGAGAGATTTAAAAGGGAAAACCATATGTAATTCTACTGTCTGTACTGGTGCCAATAAATCATGCATCTCTCTCTGACCAGTATGTTATAATTAGCAAGACCACAGAATCGCCCTTCGCTCATAAATCTTTACCATAGTAAAGACAACAGGATAAATTTTCTTCGTTTAAGTTGGTTTAATTCAGGCATTCCATCCTGAATGAAACATTGCAATGCTGCTTATGGCTGCTTACCGGAAATGCAATAGCATTTATTTTTTGCTTGCACCTGGCTTGAATAATTCATGAGACAGTGCAGGTAAATTAGTTTAATCACATGGGTGATTATTGAAAATTCTCTGCACTAATTGGCTGCACTTGAGGTGACTATTACACCTTTAGAACCCTTTTTTTTTAATGGCCACAAGCCGTTTTGTCGAGGTGATTATTTTTCAAATAATCACCAACGTACATGCAATAAATACTAAAACAACATTATTCACTGATATTCACCTCACCTTCGGCAAATAATCAACAATTATTCGCTGAAGGCGAGGTGAGTATAATTGCAAAGGTGATTATTCAAAACATTTAATTTCTTCGTCTCTCACCTCGACAAAACGGCTTGCAGCCACTTTTGAAACACCACTTAGGTGATTATAGTGTAATGATCACCTGAAGCGCAACCAATGAGTGTAGAGAATTTTCAATAATCACCTATGTAATTATACTAATAATTAACAATTATTCGCCGAAGGCAAAGTGATTATCGGTGAATATTCACCGAGACGAAGTCGAGGTGAATATTCACCGATAATCACTGAGCCTGAGGCGAATGATTGTTTTAGTATAAATACACAGGTGATTATTTCAAAAAAGAGAAAAAAAAACATTTCAACACGAAATCATCTTCACTTACAGTGGCAAAACGACCACTGGCAGCCATTTTGTCCGTCGAGGTGATTATCGGCTGATAATCCGAGATAGCGAGCCAATGAGAGCGCGCGATTTTGTATAATCACCTGTGTGTTTATACTAATCATTATTAACTAACCACCATAACAAAGATTTGCAAGCTGGCGGCCTGGGCATCAGCCCTTCACCAGAGCAAATTAATGACTAATTAACCTATTTACCTCTCAGGCGCCCTAGAACATCCCCAGTTCAGTTGACGAGTAAAAATATCTGGCGTTAGACAGAGTAAAATCTGTTACAGTAAGTCTCACTTCCAGGGGTTACTGGAGGGGTTGACTGGTTAATGAATTCAATTCGCTCTGACGAAGGACTAATGCTCAACACGTCTTCTCTCAAATCGTTCTTACTTTTGTCAATTTACCTTTATCAACTTGCCAGATAATAATTGTTTTATTGACCCAGTAGAGCATTTCCAAGTATGCCAAAGTCAATATTGATGAAGACATTAACTTCAATACTAGATGGTTTAGTTCAAGAAATTTCGGAAATGCGACGGTAAGAACTTTCTTTACCTAAAAAGAGCCTGTTTTGTGACATTTCACACCTACCTAAGAATGTATTTGTTGGATAAGAAGGATTTTGGATGCAGTCTGCGGTGATTGCATCATCCATGTACACTGGACCATCATTCCACATTAAATCAAAACCTCCAACACGCTTCTCGCGTCCGGTTAACCTTAGAAAGGGGAATGAGATGTTGACCCACGTTAGATTAACCAGGAACCAACTGAGATTTCAAAATTATCTAAGAGTGATGTCAAGCCTGCACTTGACATAAAAAATGTGTCACATCTTTATTTTTTGTCAGAGCAACAAAATTTAATATTCTTGTATGGTACAGGTATTATATGCCTTGGGAACCAAGAAGAAAGAGAAAACCCAAGACATTTCACAGAAACCTTTAAAGTAGAATATCAAGCATTTTGCACCTGTTTTCCATGTCTACAATATGCAACATGTCCTCCAGTAGACGACACTTCAGCTCATAATCTGACTGACTGCTGGCTGTCAGTGAAGGTGACGCATTCACTTCGATAAGCCATCTGAGAGGGAAAAAAACCGGTCATTACAAAGTACAGCTCCAAATTCTAATATTAGCCATGGTCTATAACTGGGCTCTATTTATTTAGTCGAAAGAACTATTTCTGCTGTGCTCTTGGGCATTGAGACTATTTTTATTGTTGTACTTTTTCATGAATTTGCAGGGACATTCCAACTAAGGTAGGTCATAATTATCTATTATTACGGTCCTTAGACAACATTTCTGTGACTTCGTTGACATCCTATCCCTCTAATGGACAGCTACTATCTCAGTTGGGTTAATGTGGCGATGACAATCTTGGAGACCACCAAATCTACACGGAATCAGGCCGTGTTTGAAGTTATTTTATTTCTTATCCTGTTCCCTAGATTTGATGCTCTCCCCAGATTTCAAAAGCCACTGCAATGCTAAATGGTGGTAGTTTGAAAAATGCATACAATCATGACACTTAGGTCGTGTTCTATTGGGATCAACCGTTTTCAGTTGGTTGGGTTTTTCGTGTTCTATTGGGAAAAAACCGTTTTCGGTTGGTTTGGTTGATCAACGTTTTCAACCGGCATCAAACTAAATTGAAACGGTTGAAAAAGCATCGGCAGCGACCGCTGTCGTTTACGCGGGCCATTTAAAGTCGGCCGCGGGCTCCTGTCGTGTTGCTTTCGGGCATCAACTTGGGTTGCAACTTGTCAACGCTGAGAAGTCTGGTGATAACTATTCCCAGGGGCTACCGCGTCTCAACCGAAAACAGTTGAAAAGTGTTCTATTGGGAAACCTTAACCGCTTCAACCGAAACCATTTGCGGTTAGAACGGTTGATCCCTGTAGAACATGACCTAATATGTCTGAGGGCTGTACTAACGGAAATCAGTCAGACGTACAAAAATGCCTATGAACATAGGGATGCATAAACGCCATCATCTTGATAGATACTTTAAAAAGAGTGTACAATACAGTCCACAAATTAGCACAGAACTTGAAGTTCCTATGACGCTTTTTTTTTTCTCCGTTTCTATAGTGTCTGGTGCATTACTTCAAAAATTTTTCCTTCATGTTGTATCCATGGGTTTTAGCGGGCGTTTGATTTATACACAAAAAATTGGGCTGAGCTAGTTGGGCCCTGGTAACTAATGACGTCAACGAAGTAACTTGATTGCATCTTCAGAAAGGAATATGCTAAAGTGTAAGAATAGAAGTCTTGAAAATCTAGAGCTTTTTGTTAAGTCCTATAGAAATATTGGACTATAGTTACCCTTCGGATGCTTTGAATGTTCTGACGATACAGAATGGAATTTTTACATGCTTGCCTTCTTTGACGTCATTAACTGGCTTGGCCAAAAATCAAAGGCCCGCTAAAGCAGGTGGGATTTGGGAAGCACCATTTGAAAATCGCATGATCCCCCCTCAGCTTACCAACTTTTTTCACATGCCTTCACCCCCACCCCCCCCCAATCCTTCGAGCGGTCATTTTTTCGGATGCTCTTTCTTCGCTTGGACCCTTGGCTGCCAGTCATTTGGAAATGATCTTCCTCAATGCCTTGCGTGTACCCTCCTAGGCTGGCCGTCCAAGAGGAGTGTTTTGAAATTGAGGATGCTGCCACGTTGTTATTTAGACGAGATGGGTCATACATCGCACAGCTCTTGAAAGGGAATTATTTCACCAAAGAATGCTGCAAGAAGCAGGAAGTCAGAGACTATGTTTACACCGTCATGTACCCTGAAGAGTACACTCTGACTGAAAGCAATGCTGAAAATGACTTCCACAGCAGCACAAGCGGCGAAGAAGAGCTTGATGACAGTGAAGATGAAGATGCGTGCCAGTAAAAGTTGCATCTGTTTAAAGTTCTCTTTAGTGGATGCAAATATTCCTGTCGTCAAACGTTATTTTAAATCAGAAGGAAAGTTTGTATGAAATTTGTATCCAGCCTTCCATGTTTGTCCTATAGCAGTTTTTTACATATTAAAACATCATGCCATTTCAAAGTTTTACTCAAATATTTCTTGTGACCCCCGCCCTCTTTTCACTTATTTTCTTTGGGATGGCCTCCCTTGAAAGCCTTTTTTAGTCGCATCCCCCCCCCCCCCCCCAAATCCCACCAGTGCCCACTAACTTATAAAAAATGAACGGTTCCCTATGCGGGGAAATTTTTTAAAGTACTATACCCCAGACGCTATAAATGTTCAAACGAAAATCGAAAAAACGGGGAAAAAAATAAGCGCCATATAGACTTTAAGTAACAACTTACGGTTTAAGTCTGGAGTCAATAAGAATATCATAACCATATCTTGATGATGTCGTTAAATGAAATAACTCAAAAAAAATACACAGCTGGAATGACTTGACAAAAAAGCCATGATTTGTTCTTCTCATCCCACTAGATTTAAAAAAGGGGGGAAAATCTCAACAACTCAATAAAAAGGATACAATTCGAAGCAATGTTTATCATTAATCATAACTTTTTGAACGGCTTGTATACTCTTGATGAAGATGTTATCCATGTCTCTAACCAAAGTTTCTACCTGGAAAGATAAAAATTAATGATGACTGCAATACAATAGGCAGGTTAAGAAAGGTCTACCTGCTTGATTAGGATAGAAATTGAAGGGAAAAAAACTCCCAGCCGCTAGGCTTGAACCCAACATTGAAATAATTTTCAAATCTGAGAAAACCATACTCTTCCAAGCCAAGATTCCAAATTAATAATAAACTTTATTCAAGTGTCAACTGTATTTAGTGTTGAGGCACCAATAATTGGGGACATTGTTCAGATATCAAATTGTAGGATGGTACTTTGAGGAGAGGGAAAAAACGTCATCGGAAAGGAATGTGCAAAAGTGTAAAAATAGAAGTCTTCTTGAAAATCTTGAGCTTTTTGTCAAGTCCTATAGAAATATGGGACTATATGATTCAGAATGCAATTTTAACATTCTTGCCTTCTTTGACGTCATTAACTGGATCGGCCAAAAATCAAAGGCCCGCTAAAGCACGTGGATATACTAAGGACCATTCATTTTTTATGAGGGAGGGTGGGCTGGTGGGATCTGGGAGCACCATTTAAAAATCGCATGACCCCCCCCCCCCCCCCCCCCCAAGTCTGGGAATTGCACGTAGGCCACATTTGCAGGAGGCGAGTGCTCTTCCCACTGCGCCATTCCTGCCTTTAGACCTTTTGTACCTCCCCACTGATGTGTCAATGTGAGTAAAGTTCTTTTTTGTTCACATATTGGGAATGAACTTCTAACACTACAGTGATAGAATGGCTACTATGTTTACCTTCTCTATGCCATGTTTTGCCACCAGATACCTTCTTAGCTGTTGTAAAGACCACTTGCAACCCTGAACATATTAATTTTAATGTTAAAAAACAAGAATAATGTTGCTTGTTACATTCGCAGAGTCATCTCATCTCAGAGGTAGATGGAGGA
>NC_090892.1:47201421-47216421 GCF_036669925.1 Montipora capricornis | reverse complement strand
TCCTCGCAGTTGAACGCAATTTTTGCAATTGCATAGCATAGAGAGCCATAACTGCGAGGATCATAGCTTCACTTGATTTCATATCTACAGTTCAACATATGATTCATTTCATATATCACTTCATTCATCGATTCATTCTTCATGGGAACATTTAAACCCACAAATGAACAGCTCCCAACATCAATGGCTTCACAGCTCAGTTGGTTAGAGCGTTGTCACCGGTATTGCAAGGTCACAAGTTCAAACTCCGTTGAAGTCCTGAAATTTTTAGGCTTCTCTATGCAATTGCAAATAACTGCGAGGATCGTAGCTTTACTTAATATTGTTACTAGCACTCAAGAACTGTTAACAGCAATTGTTAATTTAGCTTAAAGGTTAATAACCCATGGACTCCTAGAAGTGTCCCTTAAGTATATTTTACTCGTCAATGGGGCCAGGAGGCTCGATTGACCAGCCGTTGTGTGCGGCTGCGTTACTCCGCCCACATGGGTCCAGCCAATAATTGCATTTTCCACCAATCAAAAAGTCGCCTGCCTGCCAAGTACAAAATACAGTTGGCTGAATACAACATACAATTTGCGACAGGTGCTACGTCACGGCCATGCAAACGACGCAGGCCAGTGATCCACCTGTTCGTTGGGAGGAGGATGTTAACGGCACTCCCAAAACGGCTGCAAATCGAGCCTATTGCGCCAGGGGCTGTTTAGGAGTCAGTGGATTTTAAACAACCCTACAACCAATCAAAAACTATGCCCCCTTTTAACCCATTGACTCCTCGGAGTAAGACTTGTACACTGTAGTAGATTTTACTCTGTCTAGCTAGATGATTTTAGTTTTGTCCACTGGGGGCAGTTTAGGAACTGGTCAATGGGTTAATGTTGCAGATTGTTAAAAAATATATGTTAACTCTACCTAACCCAACCTTGTCAATATAATATTATTATTGAAATAAATATTAATGGTTAATTAAGTTCAAATCATTCTGTATACTTGTACACATTATAATAGCTGTGAAAACTTACAGGCTTCATTATCCATGTTGTACCAGGGTTCCTTTTAAATTCCTCCACAAAGATATGATACTCCATCTAGAGTAAGCATTGACAGTCAGGGAAAATTAATTAGTCATTTCTGAATTTTAAAAAATGCAGAAAAAGTTAACTAATTTCAAACTTACCGGAAGCTCAAACGTAGTTGGAAAGAAGTCACATCTTGTACAAAGTCAAGGAAAGAAACGATAATGGCAATAGAGACTTGACACAATAAAACATAATAAATTAATACTAGAAACCCATAAGGGTTGAAACGTGTAACGCACGTTCACAGCTTCTGAATATTCAGTGCGAACTGATTGGTTGAATGTTTCAGTGCTAAGTACCATATTTGGAAGCCCCTCACTCTTGTTGTTCCAAATATGGTACTTTGAAAATTGAAGATTCAGAAGCTTGTTTCCAAGCACACAAGGGGCCGTTACACGTTTCAACCCTTATGGGTCTCTGTTAATACTTATATAAGGCGCAAAATAGGATATGGATATAATCAAATGCGCTTGTTACCGGTACAAATTTTGTTATGTTAATAAAATACCTATTGATTGTAATAGTAAACACATTGGACATTTCTAAAAACAAAGTAATGTCAGAACATACATAGTCTGCATAGCTAATTGTTTTCTAAACAGACAAAAGCTTGTCTAAAAGATATGTCTTTAATCTGCTTATAGACTGTTCAGATCTTATGTAGCTCAGGAGTTTGTTCGAGACAGCAGGGGCCGCAGTCACGTATGCTCTGTCTCCTAGTGTTTTCCTCATTTTTACAGTAGGTGCCATCAGTAGTAGTGGCTCATTAGCAGATCTCAGGGAGTAACATTTGTGCTTTCTAATCTTGACTAAATCACAGATATATCCTGGCACCATTCCAGCCTGCAGTACTGGTGTCCCATGATACACGATACGTCCAGCTCTAGCGTGTAGTTTTTCCAGATTGCTGAAGTGTGTCTTGTTGCACGACCCCCAAACAGTTTAACTAGGCCTTATGTGACCGATGGCAATATAACTTTTGTATAAAAGTCTTCCAATTGCTTTCGGGGGAGGTAATGCATGCGTCGAAGCAGACTCAGTTTAGACACAAAAGACTTTGCGATATTTGCAACGGGATCTGGCCAGGTCATCTTATTGTCGATATGCACTCCTAGAAGCGGTTCTGATGTTGTCCAATTTATGGTGTTGTTTCCGAGACGCAAAGCCCAGGTTGATCCAATGAAGGGTTGCCGTTGCATGATCATTGCCTTGTACTTGTCCGGTTGTGGTACCAATTGATTGTTATCGCACCATTTGTTCAAGTCTGCCAAGGCATTATTGAGTTTATTTGTTAATGCGTCGATGGTTTCTGCGACACAGTATAGAGTTGTATCGATTGCATACAAGTAAGTTTCTGCTGAACGTACTGACTTTGGGAGGTCGTTTGTGAAGAGGGAGAATAAGGTACATGTAGGTCCCCGAACTGAGCCCTGGGGTACACTGTGCGGTATATACTGTGTGTCTGAGTTGCGTCCGTTCACTCTGACAAATTGTCTTCGTTCTGTAAGGTAGTGGCTCAGCCACATCCATATATCTCCTCTGATTCCACGATCATTTAGCTTTTGTAATAATATATTGTGCGACACAGTGTCGAAGACTTAAATGAAATCAACAAACAATACTCCCACCAGTAGCTTCCTATCCACTGCTATCCTCCACTTCTCTGTTATTTGTACTAGTAGCTTTTCCGTCGATTTTCCCTTCTTATAGGCCCATTGTCTGTAATCAAGTAGATTTCATGTGACCACATGATCAATGATGTTACTTGCAACACATGCTTAACTTGCTTGGGACACTAAGCATAGAGAGTGGTCTGTAGTACGTCCTGTCTTCCTCTTTTGAAAGCTGCACTGACCCTGGCTATCTTCCACTGAACTAGTGGCATGCAAGCTTTGGTGCTGTGTTCGAATATTCTCTTGAGAGATAAAGCGATTGGCCTCCCCGCAGACTTCAAAAGTCGTTCTGGCACTCCGTCTGGTCCTGTTGCTTTGTTTCCTTTTGGCTTACTGATCTTGTATTCAATTTCCTTCTGTCTAATTGTTATATTTGTGAAGTCTGCAGGTCTGTTTCCCGGCTGCAAACCTGTATTGGCTGGCTTTCGCCCGCAGGACCAATCAGGTTTGTGGCGATGGTGCAGAAATATCTGTTTAAGTAGGTTTGCTTTTTCAGTGTCATTTGTTGTAAGTGTTCCATCGCCCTTCTTTAATTGACAGGGCTGATTGTTTTTGTAGTTCTTGGTGGTTTTTTTAGTAGTCTCCAGTAAGCGCCAGCGGTTTTCACTTCGTCGAATAGATTGGCGTAGTATTCAGCTTTGGCCAATTTTCGTCAGTGTTGATGATGAACCAGGCTTGCCTTTTTGGTACGGTTTTGCTATCACAATTTGGCATTATTATTTCTGAATGAAATAATTTGAAGTGATCCTGGCTCTTTTAACAAACTGACCTGCTCCCAACTGTGTGGCTTCATAGCTCAGTTGGTAGAGCATTGCATGGATATCGCAGAGGTCACAGGTTCAAATCGTGTTGGAGCCACCTGAATTTTTCAGGTGACTATAAGAGACAATTGCTTAAATTTTCTGGTAAAAATAATTATTACTATTATTACATTGACAAGCCATGAGTAATGTCCACTCAGGAATAACATTGTAAGCTCCAGGCTGTTTAGAGAACTAAACAATTAAGTTGAAAATGGTGGTGATGACCACAGTAACATTATAAATGTAGCTTCTGAATGAGGCTTGAGGAATGGTTGCATGATGCCATGTTGTAAAATGCCCAAGTTCTAGAAGCCTTCAGAATAAAGTTAGGCATCTCTATCTCTTCTCTGTTTATTGTATGCGTCACAAACACAGGCAACACCTGCAGCGCCACCAAGTCTGGAAATCGAACCAGGGCCACATTGGTGGGTGGCAAACTGTGCTCTCACCACTATGCTATTCCTGCTCCCCTAGAGAGAAAAAACAACCCCTGATAAAACAGTTTAAACGGATTGCCCTAGAGGGCATTAATATGTTATACAAATCTTTGCATAATGTTCACCACTGATCGGTCATGCCAAAACGCAGACTGCAGACTGTGCAGACCGTGCAGACCAGGGATAAAATATGATGTTGCCCACATTATTATTGAGAGCTAAATGTAAACAGGCTAACCTGGATATTATTTAGGCCTAATTAGGCTTACTGAATGTTATTTAGGCCTAGTTCAGGTTAACCGAATTTTCATTTTACAGACGGTCTGCACAGTCTGCAGTCTGCATTTTTCAGTGTCCCACCACTGATGGACAAAATAAACAACTGTGCATGCCTTGGGAAACCTTTCATTTATAGTTCATCTTCATCTCAACATAATAATTATTTATCTTGTTGCATATACTGTACCACGGAATATAGATTATAAGGATACTTTGCAGCTTCATCTTTTCCATACTCTCTTTCTAACTGTTTCTTGAGTCTTTTTAAATTCTTAGCCATGAGGTTTTTTCGAGTCAACTATGGATAGAAATAGAAACAAAATTCAAAGTTTATTTTTACAGCCCCTGTAAGTAATAAATACAATATGAGCAGCAGATCTGTATCACATTTACGAACTCTTGAGTTTGTAAATGTGATACAGATCTGACAAATATGCAAAAATATATGATCTGCAAATATGTGACTTATTCAACGGCAGCATTGAAGTGTTAATGTACACTAGCTATTTTTGTTGATTCAAGACAATTTAACTGGGAAAATTGAAAGAAACATTTATGTAAATCAGGCCAAGGCCAAGGCCAAGTTGTGAGCTGGGTGCCTAACACATGCCGGGTTCCCAGGTTCAAGTTCCCCTCTTATCACTGGGTACTGACCAACTGTGTTTCTAAAACAGCCAACTAATTTTGGATTCTCAAAGATTTGTTGTCTTTTGATTCAATGACACATTTCAATGATGTGTTTCATTTACCCTGGAATGTACAGTGGCTTCAAAGGGACATACATTGTACATTTTCTCCACTCTTTTTTTATCCACTTTAGACTTACTTGCTACATGTACTTAGCTGCTACTTGCTCCTTTTTTGTGACTTAGGGTTAGGATTAGGCTAATTACAATGTTAAAATGTGTAGGGGGGCCCTGGGTGGGGAGGCCTAATCCTAACCCTAACCCAACTAAGGGTGTGTTCGATTGACTGTATTCCGAAAGTTGGAAATCCTTCGTTTTTGTGGAGATTCACATTAAAATTGTCAAACATTTTCTAAAATGCTATGTTAAACATATTTTTATCATCCTTGCAGCTTCAAAACGTGCAAAACATACCGTTTTAATCATCACTCCACGTATTCTTATTGCGGAATAGGGTCAATCGAACGTGCCCTAAGTCGCAGGAAAGTAGCAGCTGAGTAGTAAGTAAGTCACAAGTGAAAAAAAACGAGTGGAGAAAATGTATGTCCCTTTGGAGCCACCATAGGAAAGACCCTGAGAAGAGCTATCAACTAAGTACTAATTCATATCCCCATTTGTACCTCGTAGTGGTTCCTAAAATGGCAGATCTTGACATGTTCTTCCATGTACATATGATCAAAGAATTCTCTCATCCATCCAACATCGCACCAATAAAAATCCCATTCACCTTCCCTATTAAATCATAAAAATATGTTTTCCTCTACATCTATTCCTGGATCTTTTTTCAATCCTCCCAAATATAATGACATATTTTTAACAATTTAACCCAATTACCATTTTTTTTCTTTCATAGTGTGAAAGTGGGTGCTGCTAAACCACAGGGTACCCAAGCTGGTAGTAATCCTAGTGCATTGCCAAAAACCACATTTGCATCCCCAATAACAACTATTGTGCAGGCTGTTGAGTGATCTAAAATGGAACCATCACATTAAGGAAGTTGTTACATGTAAGAAAGCTAGGAAACTCATGTTTTGTTTTTCTCAATTAAAGCGCGCAGTTCTAGGCCCTAATGAATTTAGTACAGTTCTATTGGACTTGCATCCGCCCAATCACGGAACATGCATGGATTGCCCAGTTTTTCATGATGGTCTACCTGTGTATCTCTCTCGCGAGCTAGAGGCAGTTCAAAAGAGGGCAATGCATATCATTTTCCCATGTTTTCTGTATGATGAAGCATTTGTTAAGACAAACTGTTCAAGAAAATCTTAGAAAACAAAGACAGCAAGCCCAGGAATTTGCTGCCCCCACAAAATGCTAAGCAGTATAATCTCTGAAAGGCAGGCCAGTTCAATCCGGTTTTCATGGCAGACAGATTTTGAAATAGTTTTATAGTTTTTACGCACTTAAGGTTTTCACGACGTAAATGTTTTACCCTTTTTTAAGAATTATGATTTCTTACTAACTAGTTACTTCAAGATCCATTTAATGTTAGTTCTTAGTTATTATGTATTGACTTCAGATGTTTTCTTTATATGTATATATTACATTAATTTTTATTTAATCTTTTATTCTGTAAATATGACGTAATTCAACCCTATTCTATCTATCTATCTATCTATCTATCTATCTATCTATCTATCTATCTATCTATCTATCTATGAATTTATTAAACTTAAACATCATAATTGAGTAGTAGGGGATAAAAACAGGCTTGTGCCTTAAGGGATAAAAATGAAAAATGAAATTGAGTCATCATGACAACTGGGGGCTGGATCTTTCTCGAGTTTTTAATGCACACACAGAGGACGTGATACGAGGATGTCAATAGTTTCTCATAATTTAAAGATAAATAAGTTAGTCTGTTTACTGTACAAAACAATGCCACAGCATAGACCTCTTTCAGCAGCCAAAATTATAAAATCTTAAAAGCCTTTTAAGCTATTATTAAGCTATTATTTTAATGCTAATAAGCCTGTCTAACCTTGCTATGACAAGCAAATTTCAAATTAATTTTTTTTTCAAACTGAGGGCAGGTAGGTCTAATGAACATAAGTACAAAATAATGTAAATGTGGTCACCATTTATAAAAGTGGTCTATAACCTTGGACAGCCTGTCTTCCAGGTAGAATTTAACGTCTTTCTCCATCAAATGAAACCATGTTGCCTCGCAGTTATGAGCGCAAATTTCAGTTGCGTCGAGAAGCCTGAAGAATTTCAGGACTTCAACAGCGTTTGAACTCATAACTGCGAGGCAACATGGTTTCATTTGATTTTATACCCGCAGTGCAATAATATATGATGTATTTCATATATATCTTTCATCTTTCTCCATACCTAAAAGAACTGTTTTCTAGAGACACAATTGAGATAACTGGGCCATTTCCTGGGCCAACAATATTATGTTGGGTGGGGTTGGAGAGGTGCTTTGGTAGAGGGTATGGACCATTCCTTTTGTCCAGGATAGTTTGTTGGTTGGCTACCTGACGTGGCCAAGGCAAGACTCATCAACATAAAAGTCATAACAAGTTTGTTTCATGAGAACAGCATCCATAGACATACAGAGGGGTTCTGTAGATGGGATAATAAAGGGATGGGAGTTAGAGGGAGGCAAATCCTAATTAACCCATTGCCCAGGAAATACTTGTCTTGGTCATACAGTATGTTATGAACACTGTTAAAACTTGGAATGATTTCTTTGTTCGTTGATCAATTTTAACTGTGTCTCTTTTCTCCTAACAAACAATGGATACAGCCAATCAACAAATTCAGGTCTACATGCACCTTCTAAAATACGGCCCGCATATCATGAAAAATCCAACATCTCTCCAAAATAATGATCGCGATCGAGCCTTGATCTTAAATTTCAGAACTCACTCTCTAATTTCTGTCCATCCCTTGGAACGAAGAACATCCAAAATGGTATTCTGTAGAGAACACTTGAAGCGAATCACCCGGCTGTTGTCACTTAAATTTATATAAAAATGAAACAAATCAGTCAAGTTCATTTATACGTAACGAGTTGTTATCAACAATTTGCGAGAGTATTAAGGCTTAGCTACTTACAACGGCTTTCTCTGGACAGGCTTCCAGTTAAGTAACGTTTGCTGCAAAGTATCATATAATTTTTGTCAGAGAAATGAAAATCAGAAAACCAAATCCGAATAAATTTAGTTCAAATTTTACTTTATTTTCCTTCGATACCTTATCCCGTTTTGCCGCCATCTTCGCAATCTCTGTATGTCCCACAATGCACTGAGATTCCGAACCAGTCCAGGCCCCCTCTCAAGATGACCTGACATGGGTGTCCGACGCAATATTTTGCAACTTTACTTTCCATGGAAATTCGATTGAAAATGGATGTGTGTTAACAAAGAGGATACACTGATAGGGATCGCGAACAGAGATGCATCGAGCTTACCAAACTCCCGGGGGGAGCATCAGAGAGATAAAGCTCTGTCTTCTTGGGGTATGAACAACAAACTGAAGCTCAGTCTCCATACTTTTCAGCTGTATAATGTTCCTGCAAAGCTATTCAAAATGTTGGCAAATATTAGTGATACTAACAAATGACCGGTCTTGCCTGCTTTATAGGATGCGGGTGTCGGCAAGTCGTGTCTGGTTCATCGCTTTGTCTCTGACTCATTCAATGCTTCTTCGCCGCCCACCATTGGGTGAGAATATTAACAGCGATAATAACTTAATTTTGGACTAGACAATAAGCTTGAAATTGCCGAATTCATGAAAATTTAAAATCGGCAGATATGTCCTGTAGTCACGCTATTTCAATCGATACATACATGTATGATGAAGTTAGACTTAACACTGTTGTGATTTTTTTTTTTTCTTGGTGTATAAAAATTTTCAAAGCAGTTAAATTGTCATTTTTCTTTGTCTAATATTCATTGTCATAATCTGGAAAAAAGGAAAAATAAAAATTGAACTAGTTTGAACAAATTTGAACCAAATATAAGGTTAAACCATTTTCTAATTTTTAGCAGCTTGCAGACATTTCTGATCATAGTTGGGTAGATGGTGGTTTTGAAGTGAGGTTTACGTAGTGGGGAGAGTAAGAGCACAGTTGGTGCAGCAGTGAAGTCTGAGGGGGCTGTCTACAGCAGCAAATAATGTGCACCTTGATATGGTGGTATAGCATGTTTCACCACAGCGCACCGGTGGCTCAGTTGGGTGAGCACCGGGCTGTTACGCGAGAGGTCGTGAGTTCAACTCCGGCCGGACCAACACTCAGGGTCTTTAAATAACTGAGGAGAAAGTGCTGCCTATGTAATTACATCTGCAAACGGTTAGACTCTCTAGTCTTCTCGGATACGGACGATAAGCCGGAGGTCCCGTCTCACAACCCTTGAATGTTCATAATCCTGTGGGACGTTAAAGAACCCGCACACTTGTCGTAAAGAGTAGGGCATGTAGTTCCTGGTGTTGTGGTCTGTCTTCTGTGGTGTATCATGGTTGGGAGGGTAAATGCTCGGAGATATTAGCTACACCAAGCTACTCTAAAAATCCGAGGGTAAATAAAGATGTATGATGATATATGATGAAGTGACTTGCCCGAAACAAAAACAAAAGACTAAACAACAGGAAATAATATTTCAGACTTACAGATAATAGAAGCTGTCACAGCACCAAATGATAGCCAGGTTTTTCTGTAGTGCGGTCTCACCCCCTCCTCTTAATTATCGTGACCAAGATCATCATTACCATCACTCGCAAAACTCCCACCGTGATCAGTAGAAATTGTACAATTTTTGTAACAATAACAAGGTCAAGTAAACAATTTACATAGTTACATACATACTTAATTGACCACTCACCATACATGATAGGGGCTTTTCTGGGCTAATGAAACACAATCAACCAAATGACAGAACAGAACAACAACAACTGTTAAGAATCCCAACTGGCTGGAGGCAAATCAGTTGGCTATTTACAATAGTGCAGCCAAGAATTTGAAACAGGGACTACGGGGATAAAATTCAATGAGTGGTCAGAATCGGTCTTGCACCGCACAAGCTCTGGATCTCAAGGCAAGCATCCTAACCACTGGGCCTCAATGCCTCTTCAACTTTAACTTTGTATCCTGATTAATTTATTTCAGAGCTGCATTTATGACAAAAATGATGCTCGTAGGAGATCAAGCTTTCAAGTTTAATATATGGGACACTGCTGGACAAGAGAGAGTAGGTTCAAGTGACTCACTTGCCCAGAGTTGGAGATATACTTGATATTTTCTGTAAAATTATAGTATGCCATCAAGTTCAGTTGAAGAAAATATTATTTTAAGCAATAATTTGTCTTTATTTTGTATAGTTTAAGAGTCTGGCTCCACTGTACTATCGAGATGCAGCAGCAGCTATTTTAGTATATGATATTACAAGTGATGTAAGTTGATTTCTTTCTATTTTGCAATGCAAAAATGCACTCAATGACATGTACGGTTGGTCCATAAACAAAGTTAAGTGATTTGAAGTTAAGGCTTTGTGGGAGCTAAAAATGTTATAAGGCAGTTAAAATTAATGTAATTTAATGGAGTTAACAACAGGAGTACTTATTTGTCAGCGTTGTGGTCAGCGGTGTTGTCAGGTCGGTGCATGGGCCGTGATTTCTTGCACTTGTGTACTGTACGGCATAACTATATGGTATTGTAGTTGTGTAGTGGACAAAGTGTTTGTGGATTCTTTTTAGTGGTTATATCCCCTATGCTACCTTCCCCTCCATTTTTCCACTGTTTTTATCAGTGTGACAGGTGCCTGTCTGCTGTGCTGCATGGGAGCTCATGACTGGGTTACCACGATTTACCAGCCATGGGAGCAGTCTCCATCTATGAGGTGGTTGCCAATAGTGGAATCTCCATGATGTCTCAGACACCCAACCTCAACTAACGATGGAGTTGTTAATGTTAAAATATGTGAAAAGGTTTTGTTGACCAAACGTTTCCCCACTTAGCCAGGCCCCAGATAATATTAATCCTGTTTTTTAGTGGTGGTTAAGATTTAATGTCCTTAGGCACTCTAAATATTTTTTTTTGTTCTCCTGTTCATCAAGCAATATTTGGCCTATTTTGACAACAGCATAAAACATATGTGAGTTGAAGGTCACCACCATTTTTGTGAAGAAAGCCTGAAAAGAAAAAACCATACATTAACAGGGCTCAAACTCATGGCCATGTGATTCAGTACTGCACTTTTCTGTCAACTGAGCTATCAAACAAACTGGGAGCTGGGGCCTGCTTCTCAAAAGCCCTTAAAACTTTTCAGGCCCGTAAAGCCATTTGTGAAACTGAAATCTGCTTATTATGAAAGATGAATCTTTGAACGTGTTTTCAAGACCTTAGAAAGCAAAACAATGACAAAGTTTGACGACTTGAAACGTTTCCCTTTTGAAGGTACACAGCGTTTTATGTCAACCAAAATATGCCTGAAAAGTTTCGGGACTTTCGAGAAACGCCTCCCTGGTCACTTGATATCCAAATTTAGATGCCAATATTATTTGCAAATTGCCTTTACTCCATCAAGTAACATAACAATCCCATGATTTCTCAATGTTGGCTCACTGTTTTGGTTTTTTTTTTCAGAGTTCATTTCATGCATTAAAGACATGGATCAAAGAATTAACTCGTTATGGTCCACCTGATATTCTTATTGCTATTGCTGGGAACAAGTGCGATAAAGCTGATCAAAGGGAGGTAATTTGGAAAGACATAAAGTATCATTAATCCATAACATGTCCAAGAACCAGTTAACGTGGTACATTCCATGTATTCATTTCCAAAATATCACAAAGGACCATCATAATCAATTTATTATTGAGAGCACCAATAGGCAATGAGGTGGTGATGATGATGATGATGATAAGGATGAATGTTGTGGCCGTATCAGCAATAATGATGACAATGACAACCGCAAATAATGCAGATGGTACTGCTAGTGACTGTCATGTGTCGGTGACAGTTTAAGCTAGTTCAAGCTTTGTCAGCTGATCAGGGCCTTTTCACTTTTTCAGTGGTTGTCAGTACTTTTCTGTTTTTCTATCATACTCCTTAGGTTCTGGAGGAAGTAGCAGAGGAATTTGCAAGTAGCGTGGAAGCAATCTTTGTGGAAACAAGTGCTCGCACAAACAAAAATGTGCACTGGCTCTTTGAAGAGTTGTGTGAGTGCCATTCACTGATCATACATGCACAACCTTTTCCAGGTTGTTGTAGACGATGTACCATGCACAATACTATATTAATTTTATTACTCCAACTCTCAAGTGCTCTCTCTGGTATATTTGATCTCTGAAAGAACAGATTTAGGTAATTGAGTTTGAGGCATAAGTTATTCTGCATATCAGAAAACCCATGTTTACATGTATTTCTCTTCAAGCAAAGAAAAGTATGAAACATGAACATGAAATTTGGCAGTGCTATTTAAAACTAATACATGGCGCATGTAACCAATACAAAATAGTGAGGAATCTACATTCAAGAATCTGTAGTTTGGAAGATTTTGAGAGTAAATTGTAGCCTCCTAGACTATCAGGTTAAAATATGTAATAATAATTATGATGATAAAATTCTTTTTTTTTTCTTTTTTTAAAGTTCTTATTAAGAATGATATCTTACCAAATGATAATAATGATAATAATTATTATTATATAATAGGTTCATTTAACCCTTTGACATCCAAACCGGCTGAAACCAGCTAGACTTAGTATTTTACTCTGTCCAACGCCAGACAATTAAACTCGTCAATGGGGAACCCCTGGGAGTCAGTGGGTTAATATAGCACAGTTATTTGCCAAGGATTAGCCCAAAGACTTGGATATTGGCCATCCCTTCTACTAATAAAAGGTTGTGGGTTATTTAAAACAGACTATTATTATCCTGTCCATAGCTCGCAGACTCCCCCAAGAACAAGCAGAAGCTCCACTTGGGAGGAACTCTCTTTTGCAACCAAAACAAGCAGAAGAACAACATCCAAAGAGATCTTGCTGCTCCGAAAGACCACCATCATCACCAACATCAGAATATTGAATGGAAGGGATTCATCCTGTTTTGTATACCAACAATCCACTTCATAAATCCTCAAACGTGTTCTAACCCATATCATTAATGATGAGTCCTGTTCCCTTCTTCTCGTGTAGACAGGGTAGGGTAGTACCCTAGTGTTAAAAACAATAATAGCTAAGATTGCGTTAGCTTGAAAATGAAATCAAGACTTTTAGATAGTGTTGTTTAAAATGTTTTGAGATGCTTCTGGTCGAATTATGTAGTTTATGTCTCTTAATTATTTTGTCTTAAAAATTGTCAATAGGGTTTCATCAACCCTCAGAGATCTATTAAATACAGGGAAAAATAATGCTTTCTTTTAAGATGATGCAAGTGGACAAAAGGGTTTTCTTACTTCAACCCTCTGACTCCCATGAGTTACCAATGTATAAATTCTCCTCGCAATTTCAATGAAATGCCAGTCAGATGAGTATTGAGAATGAAGATTACTGTATCATCAGCTTAAGAGGTTATTCTCGTCACCAGAGCCACAGATCGACCCAAGGCTCTGGGAAACTCTGGAACATGCGCTGTACTGTTCTTATAGCCAAAATTTGGCTATTTGAACCTTACGGCACCTGCTCACTCCTCATGCGAACATGAATGTACCAATTAGACATGCTTTTGATTGTTCTTCACGAAAACCAATGAGAAGATACTTTGTTTCAGGGTTCCCCAGAGCATTTCTCTCCCTCAGTTAAGAGAAGAGCTCTGGGGTCAAGATTGCTTAAAAGGTCAGATATTGATGTTACACCAAATTCTCGTGACTTCCCAACAAACAAATCTGTGGCACTAGTTAGGAGAATGAACGTTTCTATCTTGGAATAGACCTTTTTGCAGATACGGCGGCCATTTTGATTTCTATTGTTTCCAAAGACATTATGGGATGCTCAGGGGGCAAATTAATATGTATTTGCCCCCTGGGCATCCCATAATAGCTATTCAGAACAATAGAAATCAAAATGACCGCTGTATCGGTAAAAAGGTCTATTGAAAGGGTTAAGTGAATGTGAGGTCTGTTCGTGTAGACATTATGGTTGTGATCTGAGAGTAAACAACAGTCAAAGATGTATCAGCATTTCATTGAAATTGATTTATATTATTTTATAAGAAAAATAGTAGTGTTCATTTGTTATTTAATTTCACATAAATTGAATTTCGCACTGGAAATTCTCAATGAGGATTTGAAAATCAATATAATTTACAAAATAAGTGACCCTGTTATATAAATAATTAATTATTGCCCATGATAGTATCAGAATTGCAAATCATTAATGTGGACTGTTTATTTTATTGTGCAGTAAAGTGCAAGTACTGGAAACTTGAAATTTCATATTGTAGATCACAAGCACCATTTTCACCTATCACATTAGTCAATTGCACCTGAACTGATATACAGTCTGTATAAACTTTGAAAACAGTTTATGAATAGACCAATGCCTTAAACTAGTTTGGTCGTGGGTCAAATAACTGGTAGTTCTGCACCTTTACCATCACATAATAACCCATGTAGTAAAATATTAAGAGTTTGGAAATCTTTTATCTTTAACTAGGGCAAAGTGTTCGACACAGTCTAAGCATTCCACCAGGTTAAATACTGTAGTTTGAGAACAGGCCACCCAAACTCACAACGTTCGGCCCAAAGAGTCTGAAAAGGCCTCAAGTACCCAAATCGGGAAATCTGAGTGTCGGACGTTTCAGCATTCAATTTCTGAGTTTGGGTTGCCCGTGGTTTTTGCAACCTCTCCGGGTGTCAAGAGTTTTTACCTATCACAACTATCAGGGTTGAATCTCTCAATTTTGCAATTAATTTGTTTTGTTTTCTCTCTAAATGTTAAAAGCAGCCTCAGAATAGGGAGATCTGCTCTTAAGGCTTGAAAGGTTGTCATGTTTTTTTGTATCTTGGTAAGAGCAAAAAACAAACAAATAAAAGCGAGCCTTTAATTAACTATTCTCCTTTCCAGGTCATGTGTGAATGTATTGTCAACATGCTGTATGC
>NC_090892.1:47168921-47186421 GCF_036669925.1 Montipora capricornis | reverse complement strand
TTTCCCTTTAGAGAAGTACTTTCACCTGTTGAATCTAATATTTTCTTTGGGACTTCAGTTCTTGGGCGTTTACCATTTTCACGGAAAATCCGGTTGGAATGGAACGCTCGTAATGGTACATGATTTTCCCGGTGTGGCGTTTCGTCAGGACCGAGTCTCTCGCGGTTAGAAGAAAACAACGACAAATCAAAATGGCGGCTGCATCCGCAGTGTCGAAAGGAAGACTTTAGACAGCAATGACCAGAACCAGGTTGCTGACCAGCGGTTTTCGTTAAAACAATGGTTTGCTGGGGGTGCTCAGTCTCGCGGGCTCAGAAAACCTGGTTGTGGTCATTGTTATTTAAGGTTTTCAGTGTCGAAAGGCGCGAAAAGAGGGAGGGGTGAACTGGGTCGAGTGGGAGTTTACAAATGGTACAGGATTTTTCGGGTCATTTCGGTTGGAACGGGAAAAGAGGAATACGTCTGAGGATTTTCACCTTTTTCGGAACCTTTCCGGTGGAATGAGTGATTTGAATTTCCAACCGGAATGTTCGGTTTTTGTTGACAACTGGCAAACGCTCCTTGTTTTTGCTTAATGCCTGAGATTGGTACCAGTTGAGTACGCGTACAAGTCATTTCATTGGTTCAGCGCGGCACGTGCATTACAAGCATCGCAAAACCAACTGTGGTTTTCATCACCAGCAGCAAAAGCCAAAGTCTGTCGTCAAGACTTAATTCTGAGGGTCCTTAAAGTTCCCAGTCCACTTCAAGAACTCAAGATTCTGCATAAATTGGGACATAACACGAAAGGGCATACATCACTCAGTAAGAAGGGCCGTTGTTTGTCCCACTGTGTCACCTCCAGTATTCCAGCATACATATTCTTTTCCTATTAATTTCACTCGCTCTTTTAACATGGTACTCTTGTTTATTGTTTCAAGTCTACCTTGTTGTTTCGCAAAACTCTTATTAATAAACTATATTTCGTTAATTAAGGGCTAAGAGTACTTTCTCTATCATATAATTGACCTCATTTCGTAATAAGAACAAGCGGTAAAAGGAACAATTGAGTTTATGTAGAGGACAGTTTTGAACAGTGCTACTGGAACTGAACACGAAAGCAATCTAAACAGAGCCACTTAAAATAATGAAGCCTTGTTGTAACAACGTTAAAAGGCAAGGCTTTGTAAAAGACCAAAAAAATTAGAATTTTCGACAATGGACCTCTTTAGCTTGTACGTTTTGTTTTCCCACTTAAGACCACGTGATGTTCCCAAGGGAATTTTCCTTTGTTCTTTTTTATAAGTTATGCATTCATATGCACGTGAATAAGACGACAATCGACATTTGACATTTGTACGGCAACCTTCCTAAGATTACAGATACACTGAAGATCAGGAGCCTGCGGTTTATAGGACACTGTTGGAGAACAAAGGATGAGATGATAAATGAACTACTACTCTGGGAACCAAAGCATGGCGCAAGAAAGAGAGGAAGACCAGCAACAACATACGTAGACCAGCTGCGAAATGATACTTGCTTGAGCATTGCTGAACTGAAGAGCATCATGGGAAAACGGAAGGAATGGATGAAGCTAGTTAATGGAGTTCGAGTACGCTCGAAATAAGCTAAGCTGAAAGAAACTATTCCCTAGAGTAACATCACGTGGTCTGAAATGGGAAAACAAAACGTACAAGCTAAAGAGGTCCATTTATCGAGGACGAGAAATCTATCCTTCTTTTGGAATAGGGTCCATCAAATGCGCTCTAACTTAGGTAACTGCCCTACATTACCTTTTTGGTGTTTAAAAAAAACCAAAATGTCATTGGGCTAGATACAAATGACAAAGCAATGGCTTTACAATAATCGCGAGGAGTTAAGATCCCCTGGAATAACCAGGACTAAAAACTTTATGGTGGAAAATAATCCAAAAAGATGGAATGCAACACGAAACTAGCGACCATATTGTTTTGCTCAAACGAAATAAACAACATAGCCCACCGTACAACTTGACGTGAAATTCATCCATCTGCAAAATTCCTTCTTAACAATGGAATGCATATAACAGCTTTTAAAACAAGGCCCCTATCTTCTTGTGGCCCTGAAGTATTTACATGGTACATTTAACCCAAGCTAAGAGTGTCCAACTTTACACAAGAATGTCATAGAAGGCAAGAGATCGCCTCTAGGAGTCGAGGAAATGTGGTGGGGTTTCCGTTTCGACTGATAAAGGAAATAAAGTCATGAACAGTCCAACAATCCCTTATTTTATATTCAAGTCAACCAGGCAAACCCTAATGTATCCGATAAAAAAACGAATAAATAATGAAAGGCTAAGTTCAATCAAGAAAATAAAACGTCCTCTTCAAAACGGCTCTCGATATCATAATTCAAAAAAAAATAAGGGGTTCTCTTGATTCACTTTATCTTGAAAGTCAGAGAAAAAGTAACCGAGACTTCTCGTTTGGGTTCTCAATACATTTCGGACAGTGCACTTATCCGGTCACCCTGCGAGCAGGACCTCCTTCTGTCTTTTTCTTTATTGAGGAAAAAGGAGGCTTTGACTAAACCGCGTCCGCTCTATGAAGTCGCCGCACGCAGCCCGAACTTCGGGACTAGTCAATCTTGTTTTCTCTCGTCAAACTGATTTTTCCGGTGCGAGCACCCGTTTAGTGATAAAACCGATGGTTATAATTGAGCCCGCTGTACCATGAAGAATCAAGATGAAACTGTATCTTGGCAACATGCAGCGCATGTTCAATAAAGATCTTACTTAATTCATGCAGAATCTTTTTCGAGAACGCCTGCAAAATCGAGCAAGCAAAAGAAAGGCTCTGCTAGCAGGGTTTTCTCCAGCAGACTTCAAATTATAATCTTGCGCTTTAATACTTGCGATTAGGAACTTCTAGTTCATGATTTGGCAGCAAAAAACGCACTCGCTGGTTGAAGTGGGAAATCGATTTTTTTTTGTCACAAGACACGCATTGAAACTCTCGTTCACTTATTAAACACCGAGAGCGTTCATTTGCCGTTAAATCACCCACAGTGCCCATTCAAACCTATTCGCCGTTTTGTACAAAACGATTGTAGGATTCAGTAACACATTAACTTTTGTATTGTAGAAGCGTAGCTGATTTTTTCAACCAAGGAAACAGTACGGCACCTACACTTGTAAAACAAGGTTATTCAAATGTCTCTGACTTGGCTCTGGGCTTCAAGTAGTTGGCGCATGAAAAATTTGGTAAAAGAACTTTTCCACCCTGTCGTTCTTGGTCACACTGACTGTTGGCACAAATATGGGTGGAGTTTACGCCCTGGAAACTGAGTTGTCCCATGCAAACGGTACTAAAATGGAAGTTTTCCTCCAACCGAGGGATCCTGACCAGATGGCCTTTTCAGAGTATCAGTCTTGGTGTCCTTTATAACTGACTTTAAAAGTGACGACTTCAATCGGACGTAGAGCTCTATGTGCTTCATTCCCTTGACATGCAAGTTTTTCGCTGTCAGGGTATTGAAGTGGCACTTACAAAGTTGGCAAAAGAAATTGGCCGTCCCACTTTCACGGAGACGCACAACGTATTCCGCGCCTACTGCATCTTTAGGTTGGGATGACAAAATTGCTTCTTCCATTTCGCGATACTTCTCCGCTTCAGTCTGAGCAGAGGATGCCACTTGTTTTTCTGCATTTTGCTTGGCATTCTCGTTTGTCTTTGCAAAAGAATTGGTGGTATTCCCAAGCTGTGGAGTTTCCAGTTTATTTGTTCCCTGACTCTTCAATTGAGCAAGTCGTTCGCTGACAAGCTTTGTACCCATATTTTGTCCATATTTGCTCTTCTTTAGAATGGACTTGAGAGGTTTTATCTCTTCTTGGTTATCCTTGACACTAGAATCGGACTCATCTTTGGCAACGAAGATAGGTTCCATGGATTCCTCTTGCACCCCTGATTGAAAAATATGTTCAGGCTGATGGCTTTCAACAGGAGGCTCTGCGTAACACTGATCTTGTGCTAACTGTGGTCAAACCCTTGTTCTTCACCTAAACCATAATTTTCTTGTGGCATAAATGACTCTGCCCCTGTATCATACACCTGTCCAGTGGCTTCATACTCATCGCCTTGGGAATACTCAGCGTTCCATCCTGCCTCTGTTCCTGCATAGCCCTCTTGCTGTTCAGCCCACTGTACCTCCACTTCACTTTGATCCCATCCTTCTTCACCTTGGTAAGTGGTACCATCCTCATACTGTACCCATTCTGCGCCTTCTTCTAGATGCTCGTATCCATGATCATCTGCAGCATTATGTACACTCTCCTCTGGATATGCAGTCATACCCTCCACAGCCCCTCATTATACTCCCCTTGATACTCTTCATAAGCTTCACCGTCTACAGGATAATACAACCCATCCTCGCCAAGGTAATACTGTCCTTCATACTCGGCACTTTCACCTTCTCCACCTTCTACACCTTCCTGGGTATATTCATCTCCGTACCATTCTTCTTCGTGGTACTCTCCTTCTCCTTCCTCATTAGCCTGCCAAGCTTCTTCCTCGTTGTAGGAGTAGTGCTCTTCTTCATAGACTTCACCCTCAGCTCCCTCTTGATAGTAGTATTCAGCCCCTTCTTCATACTCTGGCACCCACTCCTGTACTTCACTGTCTTGATACAAAGTACCATCGATTTGGTTTTCGTGTTCTTCAGCAAATTCAGTCCCTTCCCAATCAACACTGGGGTCAGTTCCAGTGTAAGAAACCTCTGAGTAGATTAGATCACTGTCATCCTCAACTCTTCCTTCTTTCTTCCCTGGAACCTCGTGCCTTTCTGGATGGGAAGGTGGGCCACCTTTGACATTTTGCTCAAATGATTGGTGAACAGTGACCTCTCTTGACAGTGGAATTGTGATCAAATTACTTCTGGACGAGGTCCCTTTTAGGGCTTCACGTTCAGACAACTGCTGAATGCTTGGGTAATTAGTCTCACTCCATTTGCGCTTAGCAGAATGCACGGCGATTTTGTTGGATTCATGCGCCTCAGGATAGAAGTCTACAATTCTTTCACCAGGAGAATGAAGCATGTACTGAGAACCCTTATCAAAACTTGATGTGCTACTATAAACCGAGTCATCTTCTGACTCGCTACTTCGCCTGTCCTGCTTCCTTTTCTTGGACTTTTTCTTTGCCTTCTTGGACTTGACTTTTTCTTTTTCTTTCTTCTTTTGTTTTCCAGGAGGAGACTTGGACGAGGACCTGTTTGTTTCACGAGTGCTTCTCTCGCTGTCTCTGCCACTCCTCCGTAAATACTTCTTTCCACCCAAAGCACGATCAGACTGGTCAATTGTAATCTTCAATGAGTCGATTTTCATCTCTGAACCCTCTGGTCCTCATGGGCTCTATTCCCTTTGTTCCTCTTTTCACTGATGATTCTGACTTCCCTTGCGGGAGAGTCCTTCTCCTTCTTTACAACAATGGGAGATTCTTTCCGTTTATCACTTTTAATATCACTTCTCTGGAACTTTCGCTCTTCTTCTCGAATTCTCTCTTAGATTCAAAAGGACTTTTACTTCTCTCTTCTTTAACACTTTGTCCTTTCCATAACCCCTTCTGGTCTCTCAGGTTCCCACTTTCATCTTTCGAGACACTCCTGGTACTCTTTGTCTCCGATTTGCTTTTGGATAAATCTTCGTACTTTTCCTTGAGTCTAATTTACTTTTTGACACATCACCTGTAGATTTTGTATACACAGTACTTTTTGCGTCAGATTTCGAAGCCCTTGGGTCCAATTTATCTCTTGGTACCTCTTTACATGGTTTTGGAAACCACTTTTCTTTTTGACAGATCATTGCTAGCTTTCACTTCTAAGTTGCTTTTTGGTATATCTTTGTATTATTTTTTGGGTCCAAATTGCTTTTTTCTTTCTCTTTGGATTTCTTTGGGTCCAGTTTACTCTTAGGAATGTCTTTGGTTGTTTTGGGGTGTAGTGTACTTCTTGGTGTATCCTTGCTGTTTTGGGGATCTGTTTTACTTTTAGCTGTGTCTTTAGAAGACTTCTCCCCGCTTTCTCTTCTGATGACTTTTTGGTAGATGTATCTGAAACCTTCTTCTCGTCCAGTTCCTTTTCCATAAATTTAATATCAGCCTTCAGCTTTTCCAGTGCCTCCTGAGACTTTCTGTCGTCCCCTTGTAAGTTGGACCGTTTTTCATGGTGATGGATTATGCCTGTGGCTCCCCTTGTGTTTCCTTTCAGAAAGTCTGTCGAGGCTTCTGCTCCGCCAGCTATGACACGTACTACTACTGCTGCCACTTCTGCAGGTGCTGCAATAGCTGCTGCTTCGGCTTCGACTCCTTTTCTCCTTTCTTCCCCTGCTTTCGTTTCCCCTTGAGCTACCAGGGGACCTGGAAGATCTCTGATGTCTCCCTTCTGTTTGACTTGGAGAGCTACTCTTTCTGAAGATGTTTTCGAACCGTTGCACCAATTGGAAGGCGACCACGTTGGGACAAACCTCTGCCTCTTCCACGTATTGCTATTCCTCTTCCTCTCAGATTGACACCTCTGCCTCTGTTGCCAGCAGCTACCCCTCTTCCTCTTCCACGTCTTCCCCTGCCTCTTCCGGGATTTTTGGCCGTTGCATCACCCCTTCCGAGAGGTCTCTGTTGCAATCCCCCACGGGAAACCATTATTCTTTATCATGCCACCTCTGCCATGAATACTTTCAACCAATTGTTGAGGGTTAACAAGAAATTTATTTTCCTTTGATTTGTCTTTGTTCTCATTCCCCATCTAAACAAGACCAATTCTGGCTTGTCAAATGTACCTTTACTCTCCCTGTTTAAGTTGCTGTTATTCCCAAGGGTACTGAAAATATCATCTCTTTCAGAACTTCTACTACGTGACCTTGATTTTTGGTCGGTGCTTCTGGGGAAGTACCCACTCTTTTTTGATAGCGGAGGTGGAGAATCACTTTTTGGCTTTGTCCAACTTTCTGAGCATTTTTTCCAAGGGGCGCTTTAATCTGCCTTGGCAGAAAACCCTGAGCGAAATAACGGTTTTGGACCAGTATTGGTACTGGTTGATGGAGAGCTTTTAGAGCCAGTAGTCACAGATATTATACTGGATGTTATGGGATTTCTCACTTTAAGTCCCACAGTTGAAGTGCTACTCTTGTCTCTTTCATTTTGTTGTGCCTTGGAGCTTTGATTCTGGCTTGCTAACTGGTCTTTCATCCGCTCCTTTCCGTCTGGTGCCATCAAAAAGTTATCACTGCCGAAAGATGTCGCTAAATCTTGTCTCTCTCTGGCCAGGAAGGGAATCAGTAGATACACCCCATACTTCATCTCTTTTGGCATCACCACCAAACTTTGACTCCTGGTGATCTAAAATAAACCACAAATAATGGCACTTAATGTGTGAAAAAGTCACATTGAACAATTCAAGTGCAATTTTCAGGAGGCTTGCTCAAGTTACCAACCTAAAAACAGTTATGCTCTTGAATATTAATTCAAATATCATAACAGTTTCTTTTTGCAATTACTACTAACACTAATGCTAGCCAAAAGTTACAGAAATATAATTTATGTACCTTGGCCCTTTCCTTGGATCCTCGGATTCAAACCCAAAAACGGTCTCCCAAGTTCAAAATTACTTCTGTACTTTTCAGTGGCTCTGCTTGCTAGGCTTGGCAAAGAAAGAACTTGCAGAGTATCACTGCTAAAGCTTGAGCTCTTAAACAGGGATAAATCGTCGAAACTCTGCAGCGAATCTCCAATTCCTGCATTTCTTGCATTGTCCTGATCCAAGCCATACATAGAATCTTTATGCTCTCCACTCAAAGCCCTAAGACACAAAACCATCTACGTTACCACAAAGATTCATGTTATGACATATGCCAAAAAAACGCGCATCTACTGTTATGGAATTAAAAACTGAGTACAACCATAGTTTAATACTCCAGTTGGTTACACTTTTATCTGAAATAAAATGAGGGTCCAACTGCCCTACTGTTTTACTTATCATCTGCAATTGGTAAGCCATAATGTGTGGATGCAAAAACATCTCTCTTACAAAGTTGTGAGAAGCAGCAAATTGGCTTTAACTTCCTGGAACATGAACATTAAATTCTTCAATATTATTGATGCACTATACATACACGTAATAACTGATAGAGCGTTTTACTACCTCTCTACTTTATGGAAGGATTATTGGGTCTTAAACAGCAAAACCGAAAAATTGATTTACATGTATATTTTCATCAAAATCGAAAACCGGAAGCCAAACTATCAAAAGCTTTTAAAACTGTAATCAAACTACTTCACTGACAATACATGGCCCATATGAACTTGAGTCTGTGTCGGGAGGCTAATTTCGCGAAACAGAGGTTATGTCGTGAAACGTCCAGTCAGTTGCCGAACTGAAACTGTATACCAAATAGATCAAAAAACACATCAGCAGATATCAAATCCAAAATTTGCCGCAACCAAGTGCGAAAATGGAAAAAACACAAACAACAACAGATGCTAAAACCTACGTTTTTTGGCACAAAATCAATCGAAAAAGGTCAAAACCGCAACACTTAATGCCCCCCTCTTTGACCAATGTACCTTAGTCTTTCGCTTATGCTTTCTCTGTTTCTTGTTTGCTTAAGGTGTAGTCACCACTTGAATATTCCCTGGAGTTCCTCCTTTCCCTGTTTATCGGCTGGTGGTTTTTGTCCCTGTAACTTCCTTTGAGATCAGAATTCCTTCCTCTGTCCTTACTGTCAGATTGTCTTCTGTCCCTGCTGCGACTATCATCATCATCCCACTTACTCTTTTGGTATTGGGTGAGGACATTCCGCAGATCATCGTCGTCTCGAAGACCTCCGAGATTTGTACTACGATGCGCTGGTTGTTGTGTCTTCTCGACTCTTGCTATGTGAAGTTTTTGTCATCAACTGGGCTATAACTTCTTTTTCCTGTCATTGGCGCTCCTTACGCTGCTTGTCTCTGGCATCGCGGGACTCCACTTTCTTGGAATTTGACCTGCTGTGCGAGCTGTATGCATCTTTTGAAAATTCGCCCATTGTCACTGACCCCGTGGCTCTTTCTCTGGAATGGCTATCCCTGGTTTCTTGAGACTGGACGCTTCTTGATATTTCTTCCTGAAGACTCTTCAGAACAGCATCTCGCTGAAGAGAACTGTATTTTGAATCCTGTCCCTAGAGAGTGAAACAAATTTTACAAAAGTCTTAGGCAGGTTGTTAATGTTGCAAATCAGAAGAGATTCACAAAGTAAAACAATACAATTTTGTAGCACTGATTTCGTAGTTTTCAAACTCATTTCTAGTTTTAATTATTGTTTTCTTTGCAAAAATGATCCACAAGTGAATGCATGGATTTAGAACCACTCCAGTTTTTTTTTTTTTTTGGTTTCAATAAAAGCAAACACTAGTGTAACAGTGATGTATTTTGTCACAGTTCCTACCGTTACACAAAAAGGGTCAAAGATTACACAATTAAAATGTTCTTTCTCACCCAAAAGTTCATTTAGATAGAATTTGCCACTATTTTTTCATATTTTAGATTCCTGTAATTTTGTTTGTGGAAACAGCAATGAACTTTATGTCATAATTCATCAAAAGAAACAATAGGGAGGCTGATGGCCAACTATCACTTTACATCCATATAAATTTACAGTGTACTGTATACTGCAAAATGCATAATGCATAATGCATTGAGCGAACATAAGGATGAAACTTTCAAAAAGGAATAGTGTTACCTCTTGCCACAAATACTGAAATGTTAGCTTTACGTGCAGGCTCATGTTTCAAGTACAGTACAACTCTGCATGATTGAAATACACGTTTTATACCCATTTTGTAGACTTGGATGGTATGAACTTACAAAGTTCAATATACATGTATGACCCACATTTCTACCCATATCATCAACAAGTATCCTTGTTAATAGCATGATATCCTTCCATATAAAACCGAGTATAATATACTCTAAAACAGCTCTGAAAGGAAGAAAAATGTTGTAGTCAGTAGTTGCCCGCATGCTTACACAACAGCCAGGATATGTAACAACTCAAGACTTAAATTCATTGTGCTCAATGAGGAATTATTAGCAAGAAAGAAACACCACAAGGATGTGCCGTCAGAACCATCAATGACACTGCCATTTTAACAAATGATATGTGCCTATGTGCTAAGCTGAGCTCTTTCCAAGTTGTCAAGTCAAGCTAGGCCCCAGACTAAAGACATTTGAAGGCATGCTCTCATTCGCTACTTAAACTCTGAAAAATCCTTTGCTATAAAACCTCCTAGCAACTCCAGCGGGATTTGCTCCCAAACATATTGTAATCGCAGGAATAAATGAGCTAAAACTAAACATCGCTTTTGTGGTATATTATTTTCAACTGTTTTAGTTATAATAAATAATCAGACTCAAAAAAGTATTCACCTCAGTGTCGTTGCCTCTGCCTTCGGGTTGAAAAGTTATTAACTAACTCCAAGTTGAACACGTTTGGTCAGTTTGTGTGGCTTTAATGACAAAACACAGGCAAAATAATGTGACCAACAGGAACCATTGTAGTTTAATAAATCTTTTTCATTCACCTGGCTAGGTACGGTCAAGGTACAATAACATTTCCATGAAATGACACTATAGGGGCATGAAATGACCCTTACAGAGATAATCAAAATGCATTCCTAATTAAAAAAAAACTTTTTATACCTACATTAGTAACTTCATCAGAAAATATTAGTCCCCTTTTATCAATGTTCCTAGTTGCTGTGTTGATTCATACAAAGATTCTTAAAGTTTCATTTACATGCCAACTAGTTTGTCTTCTTCGATCCATTATTTCTGCACACGTGTGTCATTACATAAATTTTTTTTGTTTTGTGTTTAACTATTTCTACAATAAAAAGTTAAAAATTGCCTGCCGTTTTTTTACCTGGATGCATGTACACTTTGGAAAGTCTGGTCCACTGAGAGACCTTGAAAAAAAAACTTTCCCTTGATCCTTCATATAAGATTTCCCTACACGTCAGCATTTTAGTTGAAGAATTGGCATGCCAAGCACATCAAACTGCAATAAAGCCATTCTTTATGGTCACACGAAGAAGACTTCTGACTTGTAATGACACGTGTCTTCTTTTTATCAATGGCATACAGGAATGCTACTTTGACTCTTGCCAGAAAAACGAGATGGGTAAGGAGATGTCCCTTCGCCAATGGCCGCCACATTGGCTTGAAATCAGCCCGCAAGGACCCATACATGTACATGTGTAGAACCTGTTGTAGCTATGCGTGGTGTTGAATAATGTTTTCATTCATACTAGAGATGGAATGCCTGATGACAATGTCTCCATAATCACAGTTTCAAAGCAAACTGAACTGGTAGGTAATGATTGCAACCCATCTCCATGTAGTCGTAGGACTACTGTCCCTAATCTGGAATTACAGAACATGAACATGCCTTACTCAAAAAAAGGTTTCCTGAGGAAGCTTTAGCCGTCGTGCGCAAAAGCTCTCACCGCCACTCTGACCGCTTGCTCACCAGGACTATTAGAGCTTTGCATGATTTTGCCCAATTCCCATGGATGAAGACCAAAAAAAGAGTAATGTCTCATGAACCTTCCTTTTTCCAGGAAACCATATTCAGGGTTTTTACAAATTTACACAGTATAAGAATATTTCTACATGATAGAGTGACATTTAATAATAATGCATGCATGTACCTGATTCCTTCTTCTTAAAGGACTACATGAAAACCATTTGCAGTTGATCAACTTTTTGTTAGAGATTTGATTCATGCCCCTATCGGCCCAAGAAATGCAACATTGTACACGGTCACTTGTCTTTAGACGATCAGCATCCCTTTCCATTTCTTATTTGCATTCCTTACTCCAAAAAGATACTGTAAGTTGATTTTAACAGAATTGCCAGTGAAAATTGTTTTCCAACACTTGAAAAGACGGGCCTCGAATTAAACGGGAAAAGTTTGAAGCAGACAGATCACTGGAACTACATCAAATGCTCCGTGTTTACCTTCAAAACTCGAAAAAGGGTATCGAATGCCTTGACAGGCCCGTCAATGAGTTAGAGCAAGCAGCACCTGTTTTTTCCACTTGGAAGGATTGGTTGTCTTGTGTGACACAGCCAAGCCGTTTGGAATTAAGTTTCGTCACAAGAAACTCTTGCACATGTTGTTTAAGTTCTGCCAGCTACTAGGCGGTCTGTTCTAGAGTTTTAATTTGAATGGGAATCATCTGTTCTAACTGGGACATGTATCAATAATTTCAGGTGGAATTTCCTGTATATTGAAGGATACAAGTTTTTTCAACCTCTTTTAAAAGGTTGTTATGATCTTTTTTTGGTTGGTTTGGTGAAGCATGGCAAAGGGGAATTTATTACATTGACACAACTGCATGACCAACAAAAATTAAATTCCACATAACCCTTGCAAACAAAGATGAAAGTAATGTTTGTTTGAACAGTTATGAACAATGTTCCCAATCGCTTAAACCAAAACATAGAAAACCAAAAAGTTGCTAATAAATTAAATAGAATATTCAAACTTACTTTACTAGATGTTGGCAGACGGAGTTACAGAGCTGCAGGTGGGTCATTTAAATAAAAAGTAATAAAAATCATTAATTTTTCATTACATTCAATTATACGAAGTCATGTTAGTGCATATTGGTTGGCAATTACTTCCAATGATCAAGTACATACTGGCATACACCCAAGATCATTGCCCACAAACGAATTTTGCTGTGAAAATCATGGTTTTTGTGGCTGATGTATAAAGTTGCCCGAAGGCCATGCCAGCCAGGTCAAAAAATTAACAAACAGTTCTAACTCACTAAGGCGTGCATCATTAAATATTTCAGCCCTTTTGAACACCAGGAAGTCTTTGTGAACAGAGTCCACAGAATAGAAAGCTCAATACTATTGCTTGACAACCACTTTGTTTAAATTCATCATTTTTTTTAGCCAATGCTTTGGGTTGAAATCACCACTCAAACAATAATTATCCTGCCTTTCCTTTAATCAGTTGAAGCTTGACTTTTTTTCCTTTCAGTTTCATAGCAAGGAACATTCTCTTGGACTATTTTGGATAATCAACACACGTTAACTAAATGTTTCAATGTCAGGACTTTTGTTGTCTGCTCTTTGCAAAGCATTTAATCATTTTCTCCGTGCATTTAATCCTTTGAACAACCCTGCAACCGCGCTTGGAACTGGCCAGACTTGATATTTTATGCATCATGTACTCAGTCTAATGCCAGATCTGGATAGGGACACCCCCGGAAGTCAATGGGTTGTTAAAAAATGAAAATTCAAATTTTAAAAGACAAACAGTTGCCGATTTTTAAGTGCATTTCCGGCCCCTTCAGGGTCAAACAGACACCATAAACTTGGGGAAAATGAACCTCCTCTGTGCTAAAACAAGACCTAGTTTTTTTTCTTTTTTTATTTATTTTGTTTCTTGATTTACCTGGGAAACCACTGGATAAGTACTACCCATCTCCAATGGTAAATTTTTTCCCACCAACTGAACCAAACAAGGCTGTCTCTTAAATAAATAAGATATATGATTGTTTGTTTCACATTGTTTATTACCTTCGCAGTTTGATTAGAATCATGACATGTCGAATGATTACTTGTTGGTGCTGCTTCAGCGCAGTACAGGTAACTTGTTACGCACTTCTTTATGTATCCACGGTGGGAGGGTCAGCTGTGATTAGGTGGACTTTGCTCCTTACTGTTCCTTTGAGTAATATCCCAAGACGGTCGGGTTGGGTTTGAAATTGTTCCGATTGGCGTTTCCCTTGCTGTGTACTAACTCTTCTGCTCATGTTTCTTGATTGTCCGTATCGCTGCTTCAGGAATCTCGATTCTTTATCCGTGTTGATGTTATCAGTCCGATACACTTTCCTTCGCTCTGTGGTTGTATCAATGATGAATCTCTATCAATAAACTTTACCTCGTTCCACAAGCAGGTGTTTTCCTGTATTAATAGCATGTTTGGAAACGGCAGAGGTTCGAGTGCACGCAAGTTGTGTTTATTCTTCCTGTGTTCCATTTATAAAGCCTCCTGCATAGACCTACACATCGTGTGAATGATAGAGGCGGCGCTTCACAGAGAAATGCATGTGGAGCCTCACGCAATCTTTTCTCTGCAGGACAGAGGCGTGTCCTTGGCGTCACAGCAAAATGGTTGACCCGAGATATTCAAGAACATGGGTGTTGGTTCCCATGTTGGGGTTAGAACACCCCGACCTCCCGCACGGTAAGGTCTGATTCTTAATTGTGCCTCCAGTAAAATAATGTTTTAAAAAAGATAAGTCTTCAGCAGTTTCTCCGCAATCCATGGAAATCTGCAGTGCTGAACGTTAACATGTAACACCGTCAATGCACAAGGCTTTGTTAAATTATGGGAATAAACTGATAGTGTGGCACGATTTCTGTAAAGTAATTTGGGGTTATTAAACCTTGGAAAGGTTTACTGGGAGGACTGTTGCAACTTTGACGACTTCCCTCCATAAACAGGGCAAACCGGTTGGTTGTGTTTGTCAGTATTTGTGATCGGTGTTTCAGGTTTACCAAAACAACGTCCGATTGAATTTTCTCACACCGTGTGGTTCAGATTGGATCACGTATTTCACTTCGACGCCTGTGACGCTTTAAACAGGCAGAACTGGTGTTTGTTTTATCAGTCCTATTTATAGGCTGAGCGCCTCATCCGTAATTGCACAAAAAAAATAACAATCCTAACTCACCCATTTATCATCGTCTCCTGACCAGAATGGTTTCTTCGCTTGTTTGCCATCATGACTTCGCTGATCTCGATCGTCTTCTCGAGACTTGGAACGTGGTTTGAGCTGACACAGGTGAATCCCTGCGCCTTCGAGTGACACTGTAGTCGGATGGTGTTTTCCTACGATTCATTAGTTTGTCGTGCTATGAAAAGACTCTCATCGATCGGATTCCCACAGCAATAAACCGTTAGCAAAAGTCTGTGAATAAGGTTTTGAACTTAACAACAATTACAAGCTGGGACGAAATGACGTACATGTAGAGCGAAGGAGAAGCGAGTTTTGCAATGTACAGTTCCCGAGTATTCAACCTCAAAAGGATCAGCAAGCGTTACAAGTACAATTGGATTTTCAAAAAGGTCAAATGCTTCACATGTTTTTTAACTCTCTACAGTGAGGTAAATTCAGTTTCTTTTTTTGCTTTTTTTCGCCACAAGCGACTGCCACAGGCCAAACAAACGTGGTTTTCGCTAACTCTCGACAGAAATTTGCCAACAATGCAACGGGAACCTTTGAGGAATGGAAGAGGAACCCTAGGAACCAGGCAGGCGATCTAAAGGGAAGGGGAAGGAGAAGCCTGCCACGAAGCCAATGCCTTGATGAAAAAAAACTTTTTCTGGACCAAAAAAACTCCCTGGAGATTCCAAAATCTGGAGGATTTTCGCCTTTTGCATCAGGGATCGTTCACAAAAACTTGTGTTTTTTTTTGGCTCCGACAAAAAAAAAAAAACCCACAGAGCCCCCCACTCATATTTTCATCCGCAGTTGTTTTCGATTTCCCAACTACCTGGGAGCCTGGAACAAGCTACCTCAACCCCTCCCTTAACCCCCACAGAAATGGGACTCCCCCTCCCCCCAAGAACTCTGACATCCCTAAATTAACTTTCCCCTCCCCCCCACCCCACCACAAAAAATTTGTTCAACTTGTTCAGCATACCTGAAAAAGTGGGCAAAGGGAGGTATGTTTTTTTCATCCTTTTGAACCCCATTTTCATCCAGAGGGTGCTCGTAGTCATACAGCTCTTTCTGTATGATTTCAAGGAAAATTTTACCGGCCATAGTATTAAATCCTGCATAAATGCCACTCACAAGTTTGGCACAGCTCCAAAAAGCCAGAGAATTTGTGGATTTCCTGGCAATTGAGAAAATTTTAGGACTAATCATATTACCTTACGAGAAGTAGAAAAGGTCACTTTTATCTGGAGATTTGATGTCCACGCCACAGCGAGACTGGGAGATTCATTGCAGTACTCCAAGACCACTCCCAGATAATCTGGGACAGTTAATTGACATATATAAGACTTACACCTACCTGACTGCCATTGTATATATGCATCCTAAAAATAAAAAAATAACATGGAACTGCTTGAGCTACACTTAAACAACAACCCAACTCCCAACAAAACCATGGAATCACATAAATTTCACGCTTCAACAGAAGAACAATGTCCCCTCAGTTTTACTTTCTGACGCATCAATATTTTAATTATCATCTCTCTTTTTGCCATGTTGCCCAATGCTAGTAAGGGTGAAAAAAGTAAAACTATAAAAAAAAAACAATTCAAAGGCTACTAATATCGATGTGAAAGCCTTTGACAGGCCTGTAAAACATTCACTTCTTTTCATGCCTTCTCTGGTTACTTACAATTATTAATGAGGTCAAGACCTCAGGAAGAAAGAAAATGAAAATCTCAAATTAGCATTCACGTCAGTATTGGACAAAAAGAGCTACAGAACAAGTACTTTGAAAGACCAGTAACTGTTAAGGCATTACAGACAAAGTTTCAATTTTTTTGAGAAGTGAAAAACTGATTGGACAAACTCAATGAATTTTAAGTGATTTGTATGTGTGTCAGTTCCTGACACTTCAGTTTTTTAGCAAGTTTCAGGTCCAGTTCAGCTTTTGTAGTGAAATTGTGGACAATATGTAGGGACTGCCAAGGTTCATTTTTCTTTCCTTGCATATATAAAAATTCCATTCCAAATTTTTGTTGTTTGGATGTAATACAGCATGTAGTTGATTCTCATAAACTTAGGAAAATAAGACTATACCACACAATGGGGACATCGGGGATTTTGCTGGTGTTGCGGTGTTGATTGGTTTTTCAATGCGGTGATGCGGTGAATAAAATCTCAATTTGCGGTGATGCGGTGATCGCAAACACCCAACGGTGTGCGATGTTTGTGGTTCGCAGCTACGGTGTTCGGTGAAATGAAATTATTTTGCTCCACAAAACTCTGGAAATGTTTGGTTTAATCGCTTGGCAGCTTTCTGGGTAAACCTCTCAGTAATGTTCAGGGAACTTCATACAAACGACCCTCGTCTCCGTGTAAGTACAAGAAAACTGATTTAACGGGTATTCAAAAAAAAAAAAAACAGTGTCAAAAAATCCCCCCCCAAAACGCGTGTAGGCATGCATGTGACAAGAGTACATTGTGTTGTGTTTAATTTTTGTGGGAAAATTGTTTAGGTATAAAAGTGTGTAATGTCAAGTGTAGACGTCTAAAATCGTGTAGCTAAAAATAATTGTTGCGGTGTGACAGGAGGTGGGTTTCGTTGATCTTTCTTGCGGTTGGATGCGGTGTTTCGTTAATTTTTTTTTGCGGTGTTGCGGTGTTTGGGCTCCCCCATGTTCCCCCTCCACACAGGAAGGAAGAAATACTGCAATGGCAAAGGAGTATGGGCCCTTTTTTTAAATTGCAAAGTTTCTGAGGACAATA
>NC_090892.1:47128402-47162076 GCF_036669925.1 Montipora capricornis | reverse complement strand
GCAGAACTGTGCACTGGGGCACAGAACGGATAATTTTGATCAAGTCACTAAAAGTCATTTTTCTAGAATACAAATATAACGTCGGTCCAAGATTCCTGGTACCACGCCTCTTACTTTGCTATGACGCAGTCTGGCGATATTTCACGGGTTCCGTCGAGCAGGAAAAAGGATTCACTTTTGGCACAGACCAAAACTGTCGGAGAGTGACTTGTCTCACCGTGACAAAAACTTTTGGCTCGCACGCACGACTACGCCAGAGATTTGTTGTTCACTCAGCCAAAATCGAAATGCAGTAGGGAGAAATAAAAGAGGGGGAAGAGGAAGATTAGGAATTTAACGCTTATCAACCGCTGATCCCTTCTCCAGAAGCCGAAATAACGGGCTACAGTTCAAGCGATCGAACTTTCATGCAACCCCCCCCCAAACGCAATCCCTATCTTGGGTCGACCCCAGAGTAAAGTTTCACTAGCGTTGATTTCAAACATAAGTAGCACCGATCAGAATCGAAACTTCAAGATCCTTCCCCCCCCCCCCCCCCCCGGGCCTTTGAATATCTCTATCTGTTCCCTGGGGGAGTGAGGGGGAATTAAAGGGATTGTGAGCTGTGATGACGATTGATGAGATTTACATCCGCAGGGTGAACTTCACTTTATAAATTGTTGTTTATGGGGAGGTGAGATGGGCCACACGGTTCCGGGATTCGGGCCTCTTTTAGCAGTAGCCTTTCTGTTTTTAACTCACAAGGTAACATTCAATTTAGAAACGTCTTGTTTGCAATTTCTCCTGCGGACATGAAGATGTCCGCAAACGAAATGGCACTATGCAACGATGAATTTGGGGTGGTAAACAGTGGCTGTATCTTTGGATTTGCTGCAAGTAGAGAATGCATCAGGTCATTTTTCCCGAACCGCTGTTTGCTCTGTGTTTCAAAGCCAAGTCCAGAGGCCCAAGCCCTAATCTTCGACCGGTTCGGTGTCAAACACTACCTTTCCATCACCGCACACTGACTAATTGGAATGGCATTTCGTAACAATTAACACGAACGACAATGAACACTCATGTAATATTTACAAGCTTACCTGGTGCTCTAAGAAGAATGAAAACAGGCAGCATTTCTGCTTTTAGGTTCACCACAAGAAAACTAGCGTTTTTTTCTAAGGCACTAATGCCGCGCTGAGTCTACCATGTATTTAGGGTCTAAAAACCCCGTTGAAGACGTGTTAACTGTTCACTTTTCTTTGCTGGGGTAATACTATTTCCATACTCTAAAAAATTCGATTATGTCAGGAAGGTGTGTCCTCGTTAGTTTAGTGAATATCGGAAACTGCAAGGTGAGCCACTCGATCCGGGTTTCCAACTCTTTGGCCTCAGCCGTTAGTGTAGAAATTCTTGCTCAGCTTGTTTTTAAAAATCGTTGTTTCGTCATTTTGAAGTAGATTTGAAGTCTACTAGACCGTAGACTGTACGTCGTATAACTTGGCACTGAAAAAAGGGCAGTTGTCAGTTTGCGTGATGAAAAGACGTGATGACCCAGTTCAAGTAATGGGAATATGGAGTGGTGTTTTTTTTCATGCAAATCCAACGCCTTATCATGTGCATGTTTAGCACTAACCAGAAGGGCAAACAGCACCCTCGAACATAGCCTATTCTCCCCGTCACAAAAACCAGCCCCGTGTTGCCAGAAATCTCAGAGTAGACTTGGCCTGTGAAATTCCAGTCATGATGAACAATTCAACCAACCTCGGAACACCCAGGCTCTCTCTCTCTCTCCTCCCTTGTCGCCGTACGGACAAATAGCCCATTTCCGGAGTTGGTGCATGCCTCAGTTTTTTCAAAGCGGGTCCTGGGTGAACAACCGATGTCACAATGGAAATGAGTTGCGTACTTCCCCTTATGCCAAATCAAAACTCACGTTTCCGTCTTACAATAATTGGAGCACACAAGACGCACTTTGAAATCGAGAAAAACAGCAACTCAGGAAATGGCACCCTTGGTCGACGACAACGGAGGAGAAAGAGAGGAGAGAGAGCCTGGAAAAAAAAAAATTTGTCGCGCAGGTTGTGCACATCTGCACCGGGTCACCCGGACTGGGACAATGATACATTGCATTGTTCGAACTACAAGGGACCTGCATTTGGTACTTCTCTACGTTGAAAGTAACAGTTCCTTTATAGTTTAAAAAATAGAGGATTTGTTACGATTCATAAAGCCAGTAAAAAGCGGGTACATTCCTCGCCATGCTATGTTTGTCCAGATTTTCCTACTTTGATGGTCGATTATCACCCACACGAGGCTCAGATTTCCAAGCCGTTGGGCGGATCGTTGCCGCACTCCGCGTCTACTACCTAATCGGCCCCTTGGCTCAAAAATGGCCCTTACCAAAAAGATGACCATCCTTAAAAGTTGAACAACTTTCAATCATCGTTGTTTAAAACCTTACTCAAATTCAGGCTTCAACAGGGGATGCCAGCCCAATAGACCTCTGCAACAAGGGTGCAGTCCCTCTACCAGTTGAGCTTTTCAAGCCAACGAGCGAAGCTACAAATCTCGGTCATAAATAGTTGTAACACATTCCGTTTGAACAGCAAGTGAAGGCGCATCAAAGCTGTTAATAAATCGTACAACCTCCATCACTTCCCTCCCAATCGAACGTTCCATTGAACCGGTTGGTTTTTTGCACGTCACACCCATAAACATCAACATTTGAAAGGGGGAGATCATGGGCAGGACTTGCCAGTCTGTGTTACAACAATGTTGAGACCTGAGACTTGTCGTCATTAGGTGATGTGAATTTTCCGTAAGAAGCCCGTGGAAGACGGTAGTTATAACGAAACTGTACACAAACGACATAATTTGAAACTACGGAAAGGTATACGGAGTTCCCTGTACAACGTCGCACGTGAATCTAGGGTCTGTTTAAGATCTATGACTGGCGGACAGTCGACGGAAAACGTCACCTCAAAATAATTGAACTTTGGACTTCTATACATAGGGTCTTTCGCGCATAATTCAGATCTTCTGTTCACGTCCTACAATATGAACGAACGTATCCTAAAAAAAATTGATACCGAGAGGTTTCAGAGTTCTCCCCGAAAAGAGAAAATGAATAACAATTCTCTGTTGCTACTGCTTACGTTTGTCGTCAAAAAAAACTTAAATTTGAGTGATTTCCCACGTCCGTCGCGTTATGCAGAGGACCGCTAAGCATACTTGCTAAAATCCGTGCTAGCACGTGCAGCACGATTATTTAAGCTCTTTTAACGCAAATGATATCTACTGTTTTAAATGGCCTTGTCGCTGTCGTAGACGTCCGTCGTTTCTCCAAACTCCCTACTGTCAGAAAGCAAGCATTTGTATTATAAAACAGAAGCTTGCGTTTCCCTTTAGAGAAGTACTTTCACCTGTTGAATCTAATATTTTCTTTGGGACTTCAGTTCTTGGGCGTTTACCATTTTCACGGAAAATCCGGTTGGAATGGAACGCTCGTAATGGTACATGATTTTCCCGGTGTGGCGTTTCGTCAGGACCGAGTCCTCTCGCGGTTAGAAGAAAACACGACAAATCAAAATGGCGGCTGCATCCGCAGTGTCGAAAGGAAGACTTTAGACAGCACTGACCAGAACCAGGTTGCTGACCAGCGGTTTTCGTTAAAACAATGGTTGGCTGGGGGTGCTCAGGTTCTCGCGGGCTCAGAAAACCTGGTTGTGGTCATTGTTATTTAAGGTTTTCAGTGTCGAAAGGCGCGAAAAGAGGGAGGGGTGAACTGGGTCGAGTGGGAGTTTACAAATGGTACAGGATTTTTCGGGTCATTTCGGTTGGAACGGGAAAAGAGGAATACGTCTGAGGATTTTCAACCTTTTTCGGAACCTTTCCGGTGGAATGAGCGGTATGATTTGAATTTCCAAACGGAATGTTCGGTTTTTGGTTGACAATGGTAAACGCTCCTTGTTTTTGCTTAATGCCCGAGATTGGTACCACTTGAGTACGCGTACTAGTCATTTCATTGGTTCAGCGCGGCACGTGCATTGCAAGCGTCGCAAAACCAACTGTGGTTTTCATCACCACAGCAAAAGCCAAAGTCTGTCGTCAAGACTTAATTCTGAGGGTCCTTAAAGTTACCCAGTCCACTTCACAGAACTCAAGATTCTGCATAAATTGGGACCATAACACGAAGGGCATACATCACTCAGTAAGAAGGGCCGTTGTTTGTCCCACTGTGTCACCTCCAGTATTCCAGCATACATATTCTTTTCCTATTAGTTTCACTCGCTCTTTTAACATGGTACTCTTGTTTATTGTTTCAAGTCTACCTTGTTGTTTCGCAAAACTCTTATTAATAAACTATATTTCGTTAATTAGGGCTAAGAGTACTTTCTCTATCATATAAATGACCTTATTTCGTAATAAGGTCAAGCGGTAAAAGGAACAATTGAGTTTATGTAGAGGACAGTTTTGAACAGTGCTACTGGAACTGAATACGAAAGCAATCTAAACAGAGCCACTTAAAATAATGAAGCCTTGTTGTAACACCGTTAAAAGGCAAGGCTTTGTAAAAGACCAAAAAAATTAGAATTTTCGACAATGGACCTCTTTAGCTTGTACGTTTTGTTTTCCCACTTAAGACCACGTGATGTTCCCAAGGGAATTTTCCTTTGTTCTTTTTTATAAGTTATGCATTCATATGCACGTGAATAAGACGACAATCGACATTTGACATTTGTACGGCAACCTTCCTAAGATTACAGATACACTGAAGATCAGGAGCCTGCGGTTTATAGGACACTGTTGGAGAACAAAGGATGAGATGATAAATGAACTACTACTCTGGGAACCAAAGCATGGCGCAAGAAAGAGAGGAAGACCAGCAACAACATACGTAGACCAGCTGCGAAATGATACTTGCTTGAGCATTGCTGAACTGAAGAGCATCATGGGAAAACGGAAGGAATGGATGAAGCTAGTTAATGGAGTTCGAGTACGCTCGAAATAAGCTAAGCTGAAAGAAACTATTCCCTAGAGTAACATCACGTGGTCTGAATGGGAAAACAAAACGTACAAGCTAAAGAGGTCCATTTATCGAGGACGAGAAATCTATCCTTCTTTTGGAATAGGGTCCATCAAATGTGCTCTAACTTAGGTAACTGCCCTACATTACCTTTTTGGTGTTTAAAAAAAACCAAAATGTCATTGGGCTAGATACAAATGACAAAGCAATGGCTTTACAATAATCGCGAGGAGTTAAGATCCCCTGGAATAACCAGGACTAAAAACTTTATGGTGGAAAATAATCCAAAAAGATGAAATGCAACATGAAACCAGCGACCATATTGTTTTGCTCAAACGAAATAACAACATAGCCCACCGTACAACTTGACGCGAAATTCATCCATCTGCGAAATTCCTTCTTAACAATGGAATGCATATAGCAGCTTTTAAAACAAGGCACCTATCTTCTTGTGGCCCTGAAGTATTTACATGGTACATTTAACCCAAGCTAAGAGTGTCCAACTTTACACAAGAATGTCATAGAAGGCAAGAGATCGCCTCTAGGAGTCGAGGAAATGTGGTGGGGTTTCCGTTTCGACTGATAAAGGAAATAAAGTCATGAACAGTCCAACAATCCCTTATTTTATATTCAAGTCAACCAGGCAAACCCTAATGTATCCGATAAAAAAACGAATAAATAATGAAAGGCTAAGTTCAATCAAGAAAATAAAACGTCCTCTTCAAAACGGCTCTCGATATCATAATTCAAAAAAAAATAAAATAAGGGGGTTCTCTTGATTCACTTTATCTTGAAAGTCGGAGAAAAAGTAACCGAGATTTCTCGTTTGGGTTCTCAAATACATTTCGGACAGTGCACTTATCCGGTCACCCTGCGAGCAGGACCTCCTTCTGTCTTTTTCTTTATTGAGGAGAAAAGGAGGCTTTGACTAAACCGCGTCCGCTCTATGAAGTCGCCGCACGCAGCCCGAACTTCGGGACTAGTCAATCTTGTTTTCTCTCGTCAAACTGATTTTTCCGGTGCGAGCACCCGTTTAGTGATAAAACCGATGGTTATAATTGAGCCCGCTGTACCATGAAGAATCAAGATGAAACTGTATCTTGGCAACATGCAGCGCATGTTCAATAAAGATCTTACTTAATTCATGCAGAATCTTTTTCGAGAACGCCTGCAAAATCGAGCAAGCAAAAGAAAGGCTCTGCTAGCAGGGTTTTCTCCAGCAGACTTCAAATTATAATCTTGCGCTTTAATACTTGCGATTAGGAACTTCTAGTTCATGATTTGGCAGCAAAAAACGCACTCGCTGGTTGAAGTGGGAAATCGATTTTTTTGTCACAAGACACGCATTGAAACTGTCGTTCACTTATTAAACACCGAGAGCGTTCATTTGCCGTTAAATCACCCACAGTGCCCATTCAAACCTATTCGCCGTTTTGTACAAAACGATTGTAGGATTCAGTAACACATTAACTTTTGTATTGTAGAAGCGTAGCTGATTTTTTCAACCAAGGAAACAGTACGGCACCTACACTTGTAAAACAAGGTTATTCAAATGTCTCTGACTTGGCTCTGGGCTTCAAGTAGTTGGCGCATGAAAAATTTGGTAAATGAACTTTTCCACCCTGTCTGTTCTTGGTCACACTGACTGTTGGCACAAATATGGGTGGAGTTTACGCCCTGGAAACTGAGTTGTCCCATGCAAACGGTACTAAAATGGAAGTTTTCCTCCAAACCGAGGGATCCTGACCAGATGGCCTTTTCAGAGTATCATCTTGGTGTCCTTTATAACTGACTTTAAAAGTGACGACTTCAATCGGACGTAGAGCTCTATGTGCTTCATTCCCTTGACATGCAAGTTTTTCGCTGTCAGGGTATTGAAGTGGCACTTACAAAGTTGGCAAAAGAAATTGGCCGTCCCACTTTCACGGAGACGCACAACGTATTCCGCGCCTACTGCATCTTTAGGTTGGGATGACAAAATTGCTTCTTCCATTTCGCGATACTTCTCCGCTTCAGTCTGAGCAGAGGATGCCACTTGTTTTTCTGCATTTTGCTTGGCATTCTCGTTTGTCTTTGCAAAAGAATTGGTGGTATTCCAAGCTGTGGAGTTTCCAGTTTATTTGTTCCCTGACTCTTCAATTGAGCAAGTCGTTCGCTGACAAGCTTTGTACCCATATTTTGTCCATATTTGCTCTTCTTTAGAATGGACTTGAGAGGTTTTATCTCTTCTTGGTTATCCTTGACACTAGAATCGGACTCATCTTTGGCAACGAAGATAGGTTCCATGGATTCCTCTTGCACCCCTGATTGAAAAATATGTTCAGGCTGATGGCTTTCAACAGGAGGCTCTGCGTAACACTGATCTTGTGCTAACTGTTGGTCAAACCCTTGTTCTTCACCTAAACCATAATTTTCTTGTGGCATAAATGACTCTGCCCCTGTATCATACACCTGTCCAGTGGCTTCATACTCATCGCCTTGGGAATACTCAGCGTTCCATCCTGCCTCTGTTCCTGCATAGCCCTCTTGCTGTTCAGCCCACTGTACCTCCACTTCACTTTGATCCCATCCTTCTTCATCTTGGTAAGTGGTACCATCCTCATACTGTACCCATTCTGCGCCTTCTTCTAGATGCTCGTATCCATGATCATCTGCAGCATTATGTACACTCTCCTCTGGATATGCAGTCATACCCTCCACAGCCCCTTCATTATACTCCCCTTGATACTCTTCATAAGCTTCACCGTCTACAGGATAATACAACCCATCCTCGCCAAGGTAATACTGTCCTTCATACTCGGCACTTTCACCTTCTCCACCTTCTACACCTTCCTGGGTATATTCATCTCCGTACCATTCTTCTTCGTGGTACTCTCCTTCTCCTTCCTCATTAGCCTGCCAAGCTTCTTCCTCGTTGTAGGAGTAGTGCTCTTCTTCATAGACTTCACCCTCAGCTCCCTCTTGATAGTAGTATTCAGCCCCTTCTTCATACTCTGGCACCCACTCCTGTACTTCACTGTCTTGATACAAAGTACCATCGATTTGGTTTTCGTGTTCTTCAGCAAATTCAGTCCCTTCCCAATCAACACTGGGGTCAGTTCCAGTGTAAGAAACCTCTGAGTAGATTAGATCACTGTCATCCTCAACTCTTCCTTCTTTCTTCCCTGGAACCTCGTGCCTTTCTGGATGGGAAGGTGGGCCACCTTTGACATTTTGCTCAAATGATTGGTGAACAGTGACCTCTCTTGACAGTGGAATTGTGATCAAATTACTTCTGGACGAGGTCCCTTTTAGGGCTTCACGTTCAGACAACTGCTGAATGCTTGGGTAATTAGTCTCACTCCATTTGCGCTTAGCAGAATGCACGGCGATTTTGTTGGATTCATGCGCCTCAGGATAGAAGTCTACAATTCTTTCACCAGGAGAATGAAGCATGTACTGAGAACCCTTATCAAAACTTGATGTGCTACTATAAACCGAGTCATCTTCTGACTCGCTACTTCGCCTGTCCTGCTTCCTTTTCTTGGACTTTTTCTTTGCCTTCTTGGACTTGACTTTTTCTTTTTCTTTCTTCTTTTGTTTTCCAGGAGGAGACTTGGACGAGGACCTGTTTGTTTCACGAGTGCTTCTCTCGCTGTCTCTGCCACTCCTCCGTAAATACTTCTTTCCACCCAAAGCACGATCAGACTGGTCAATTGTAATCTTCAATGAGTCGATTTTCATCTCTGAACCCATCTGGTCCTCATGGGCTCTATTCCCTTTGTTCCTCTTTTCACTGATGATTCTGACTTCCCTTGCGGGAGAGTCCTTCTCCTTCTTTACAACAATGGGAGATTCTTTCCGTTTATCACTTTTAAATATCACTTCTCTGGAACTTTCGCTCTTCTTCTCGAATTCTCTCTTAGATTCAAAAGGACTTTTACTTCTCTCTTCTTTAACACTTTGTCCTTTCCATAACCCCTTCTGGTCTCTCAGGTTCCCACTTTCATCTTTCGAGACACTCCTGGTACTCTTTGTCTCCGATTTGCTTTTGGATAAATCTTTCGTACTTTTCCTTGAGTCTAATTTACTTTTTGACACATCACCTGTAGATTTTGTATACACAGTACTTTTTGCGTCAGATTTCGAAGCCCTTGGGTCCAATTTATCTCTTGGTACCTCTTTCATGGTTTTGGAAACCACTTTTCTTTTTGACAGATCATTGCTAGCTTTCACTTCTAAGTTGCTTTTTGGTATATCTTTGTTATTTTTTGGGTCCAAATTGCTTTTTTCTTTCTCTTTGGATTTCTTTGGGTCCAGTTTACTCTTAGGAATGTCTTTGGTTGTTTTGGGGTGTAGTGTACTTCTTGGTGTATCCTTGCTGTTTTGGGGATCTGTTTTACTTTTAGCTGTGTCTTTAGAAGACTTCTCCCCGGCTTTCTCTTCTGATGACTTTTTGGTAGATGTATCTGAAACCTTCTTCTCGTCCAGTTCCTTTTCCATAAATTTAATATCAGCCTTCAGCTTTTCCAGTGCCTCCTGAGACTTTCTGTCGTCCCCTTGTAAGTTGGACCGTTTTTCATGGTGATGGATATGCCTGTGGCTCCCCTTGTGTTTCCTTTCAGAAAGTCTGTCGAGGCTTCTGCTCCGCCAGCTATGACACGTACTACTGCTGCCACTACTGCAGGTGCTGCAATAGCTGCTGCTTCGGCTTCGACTCCTTTTCTCCTTTCTTCCCCTGCTTTCGTTTCCCCTTGAGCTACCAGGGGACCTGGAAGATCTCTGATGTCTCCCTTCTGTTTGACTTGGAGAGCTACTCTTTCTGAAGATGTTTCGAACCGTTGCACCAATTGGAAGGCGACCACGTTGGGACAAACCTCTGCCTCTTCCACGTATTGCTATTCCTCTTCCTCTCAGATTGACACCTCTGCCTCTGTTGCCAGCAGCTACCCCTCTTCCTCTTCCACGTCTTCCCCTGCCTCTTCCGGGATTTTTGGCCGTTGCATCACCCCTTCCGAGAGGTCTCTGTTGCAATCCCCCACGGGAACCATTATTCTTTATCATGCCACCTCTGCCATGAATACTTTCAACCAATTGTTGAGGGTTAACAAGAAATTTATTTTCCTTTGATTTGTCTTTGTTCTCATTCCCATCTAAACAAGACCAATTCTGGCTTGTAAATGTACCTTTAATCTCCCTGTTTAAGTTGCTGTTATTCCCAAGGGTACTGAAAATATCATCTCTTTCAGAACTTCTACTACGTGACCTTGATTTTTGGTCGGTGCTTCTGGGGAAGTACCCACTCTTTTTTGATAGCGGAGGTGGAGAATCACTTTTTTGGCTTTGTCCAACTTTCTGAGCATTTTTTCCAAGGGGCGCTTTAATCTGCCTTGGCAGAAAACCTGAGCGAAATAACGGTTTTGGACCAGTATTGGTACTGGTTGATGGAGAGCTTTTAGAGCCAGTAGTCACAGATATTATACTGGATGTTATGGGATTTCTCACTTTAAGTCCCACAGTTGAAGTGCTACTCTTGTCTCTTTCATTTTGTTGTGCCTTGGAGCTTTGATTCTGGCTTGCTAACTGGTCTTTCATCCGCTCCTTTCCGTCTGGTGCCATCAAAAAGTTATCACTGCGAAAGATGTCGCTAAATCTTGTCTCTCTCTGGCCAGGAAGGGAATCAGTAGATACACCCCATACTTCATCTCTTTTGGCATCACCACCAAACTTTGACTCCTGGTGATCTAAAATAAACCACAAATAATGGCACTTAATGTGTGAAAAGTCACATTGAACAATTCAAGTGCAATTTTCAGGAGGCTTGCTCAAGTTACCAACCTAAAAACAGTTATGCTCTTTGAATATTAATTCAAATATCATAACAGTTTCTTTTTGCAATTACTACTAACACTAATGCTAGCCAAAAGTTACAGAAATATAATTTATGTACCTTGGCCCTTTCCTTGATCCTCGGATTCAAACCCAAAAAACGGTCTCCCAAGTTCAAAATTACTTCTGTACTTTTCAGTGGCTCTGCTTGCTAGGCTTGGCAAAGAAAGAACTTGCAGAGTATCACTGCTAAAGCTTGAGCTCTTAAACAGGGATAAATCGTCGAAACTCTGCAGCGAATCTCCAATTCCTGCATTTCTTGCATTGTCCTGATCCAATCCATACATAGAATCTTTATGCTCTCCACTCAAAGCCCTAAGACACAAAACCATCTACGTTAACACAAAGATTCATGTTATGACATATGCCAAAAAAAACGCGCATCTACTGTTATGGAATTAAAAACTGAGTACACCATAGTTTAATACTCCAGTTGGTTACACTTTTATCTGAAATAAAATGAGGGTCCAAATGCCCTACTGTTTTACTTATCATCTGCAATTGGTAAGCCATAATGTGTGGATGCAAAAACATCTCTCTTACAAAGTTGTGAGAAGCAGCAAATTGGCTTTAACTTCCTGGAACATGAACATTAAATTCTTCAATATTATTGATGCACTATACATACACGTAATAACTGATAGAGCGTTTTACTACCTCTCTACTTTATGGAAGGGATTATTGGGGTCTTAAACAGCAAAACCGAAAAATTGATTTACATGTATATTCTCATCAAAATCGAAAACCGGAAGCCAAACTATCAAAAGCTTTTAAAACTGTAATCAAACTACTTCACTGACAATACATGGCCCATATGAACTTGAGTCTGTGTCGGGAGGCTAATTTCGCGAAACAGAGGTTATGTCGTGAAACGTCCAGTCAGTTGCCGAACTGAAACTGTATACCAAATAGATCAAAAAACACATCAGCAGATATCAAATCCAAAATTTGCCGCAAACCAAGTGCGAAAATGGAAAAAACACAAACCACAACAGATGCTAAAACCTACGTTTTTTGGCACAAAATCAATCGAAAAAGGTCAAAACCGCAACACTTAATGCCCCCCTCTTTGACCAATGTACCTTAGTCTTTCGCTTATGCTTTCTCTGTTTTCTTGTTTGCTTAAGGTGTAGTCACCACTTGAATATTCCCTGGAGTTCCTCCTTTCCCTGTTTATCGGCTGGTGGTTTTTGTCCCTGTAACTTCCTTTGAGATCAGAATTCCTTCCTCTGTCCTTACTGTCATATTGTCTTCTGTCTCTGCTGCGACTATCATCATCATCCCACTTACTCTTTTGGTATTGGGTGAGGACATTCCGCAGATCATCGTCGTCTCGAAGACCTCCGAGATTTGTACTACGACTGCGCTTAGTTGTTGTGTCTTCTCGACTCTTGCTATGTGAAGTTTTGTCATCAACTGGGCTATAACTTCTTTTCCTGTCATTGCGCTCCTTACGCTGCTTGTCTCTGGCATCGCGGGACTCCACTTTCTTGGAATTTGACCTGCTGTGCGAGCTGTATGCATCTTTTGAAAATTCGCCCATTGTCACTGACCCCGTGGCTCTTTCTCTGGAATGGCTATCCCTGGTTTCTTGAGACTGGACGCTTCTTGATATTTCTTCCTGAAGACTCTTCAGAACAGCATCTCGCTGAAGAGAACTGTATTTTGAATCCTTTCCCTAGAGAGTGAAACAAATTTTACAAAAGTCTTAGTCAGGTTGTTAATGTTGCAAATCAGAAGAGATTCACAAAGTAAAACAATACAATTTTGTAGCACTGATTTCGTAGTTTTCAAACTCATTTCTAGTTTTAATTATTGTTTTCTTTGCAAAAATGATCCACAAGTGAATGCATGGATTTAGAACCACTCCAGTTTTTTTTTTTTTTTGGTTTCAATAAAAGCAAACACTAGTGTAACAGTGATGTATTTTGTCACAGTTCCTACCGTTACACAAAAAGGGTCAAAGATTACACAATTAAAATGTTCTTTCTCACCCAAAAGTTCATTTAGATAGAATTTGCCACTATTTTTTCATATTTTAGATTCCTGTAATTTTGTTTGTGGAAACAGCAATGAACTTTATGTCATAATTCATCAAAAGAAACAATAGGGAGGCTGATGGCCAACTATCACTTTACATCCATATAAATTTACAGTGTACTGTATACTGCAAAATGCATAATGCATAATGCATTGAGCGAACATAAGGATGAAACTTTCAAAAAGGAAATAGTGTACCTCTTGCCACAAATACTGAAATGTTAGCTTTACGTGCAGCTCATGTTTCAAGTACAGTACAACTCTGCAGAGTTAAATACAGTTTTATACCCATTTTGTAGACTTGTATGGTATGAACTACAAAGTTCAATATACATGTATGACCCACATTTCTACACATATCATCAAAAGTATCCTTGTTAATAGCATGATATCCTTCCATATAAAACCGAGTATAATATACTCTAAAAAGCTCTGAAAGAAGAAAAATGTTGTCGTCAGTAGTGCCATGCTTACACAACAGCAGGATATGTAACAACTCAAGACTAAATTCATTTTGCTCAATGAGACATTATTAGCAAGAAAACCACAGATGTCGTCAGAACCATCAATGACACTGCCATTTTCACAAATGATTATGTGCCTATTGCTAAGCTGAGCTCTTTCCAAGTTGATCAAGTCAAGCTAGGCACCAGACTAAAGACATTGAAGGGATGCTCTCATTCGCTACTTAAACTCTGAAAATCCTTTGCTATAAACCTCCTAGCAACTCCAGCGGGATTTGCTCCCAAACATATTGTAATCGCAGGAATAAATGAGCTAAAATCGTCTTTTGTGCTATATTATTTCACTGTTTTAGTATAATAATCAGACTAAAACAAGTATTCACCTCAGTGTCGTTGCCTCTGCTTCGGTGAAAAGTTATTAACTACTTCAAGTTGAACCATTGGTCAGTTGTGTGGCTTTCATGACAAACACAGGCAAAATAATGTGACCAACAGTAACCATGTAGTTAATAAATCTTTTTCATTCACCTGGCTAGGTCGGTCAAGGACAATAACATTTCCATGAAATGACACTAGCATGAAATGACACTAGAGATAATCAAAACATTCCTAATTAAAAAAAAACATTACCTACATTGTAACTTCAGAAAATATTAGTCCCCTTTTATCAATGTTCCTAGTTGCTGTGTTGATTCATAAAAGATTCTTTAAGTTTCATTTACATGCCAACTAGTTTGTCTTCTTCGATCCATTATTCTGCACACTGTGTCATTACATAATGTTTAATATTTCTACAATAAAAAAGTTAAAATTGCCTGCCTTTTTTACCTGGATGCATGTACATCTTGGAAGTCTGGTCCACTGAGAGACCTTGAAAAAAAAACTTTCCCTTGATCTTCATATAAGATTTCCTACACGTCAGCATTTTAGTTGAAGAATATGGCATGCCAAGCCATCAAACTGCAATAAAGCCATTCTTTATGGTCACAGAAGAAGACTTCTGACTTGTATACCTGTCTTCTTTTTATCAATGGCATACAGGAATGCTACTTTGACTCTTGCAGAAAAAGAGATGGGTAAGGAGATGTCCCTTCGCAATGGCCGCACATTGGCTTGAAATCAGCCGCAAGACCCATACATGTACATGTGTAGAACTGTTGTAGGATGCTGGTGTTGATAATGTTTTCCTTCATAGAGATGGAATGCCGATGACAATGTCTCCATATCACAGTTTCAAAGCAAACTGAACTGGTAGGTAATGATTGCACCCATCTACATGTAGTCGTAGGACTACTGTCTAATCTGAATTACAGAACATGAACATGCCTTACTCAAAAAAAGGTTTCCTGAGAGCTTTAGCCTGCGCAAAAGCTCTCACCGCCACTCTGACAGCTTGCTCACAGACTATTAGAGCTTTGCATTAATTTTGCCCAATTCCCATGTATGAAGACCAAAAAGAGTAATTTCTCATGAACCTTCCTTTTCCAGGAACCATATTCAGGTTTTTACAAATTTACACAGTATAAGAATATTTCTACATGATAGAGTGACATTTAATAATAATGCATGCATTTACCTGATTCCTTCTTCTTAAAGGACTATGAAACCATTTGCAGTTGATCAACTTTTTGTTAGAGATTTGATCATGCCCCTATCGCCAAGAAATGCACATTGTACCGGTACTTGTCTTTTAGACGATCAGCATCCCTTCATTTCTATTGCATTCCTTACTCAAAAGATACTGTAAGTTGATTTTAACAGAATTGCCAGTGAAAATTGTTTTCCAACACTTGAAAAGAGGCCTCGATTAAACGGGAAAAGTTTGAAGCAGACAGATCACTGGAACTACATCCAATGCTCCGTGTTACCTTCAAAACTAAGGGTATCGAATGCCTTGACAAGCCCGTCAATGAGTTAGAGCAAGCAGCACCTGTTTTTCCACTGGAAGGATTGGTTGTCTTGTGTGAACAGCCAAGCCGTTGAATTAAGTTTCACAGAAACTCTTGCACATGTTTAAGTTCTGCCAGCTACTAGGCGGTCTGTTCTAGAGTTTTAATTTTGGGGAATCATCTGTTCTACTTGGTACATGTATCAATAATTTCAGGGGAATTCCTGTATTTGAAGGATACAAGTTTTTTCACCTCTTTTAAAAGGTTGTTATTATCTTTTTTTTGGTGGTGAAGCATGGCAAAGGGGAATTTATTAATTGACACAAATGCATGACCAACAAAAATTAAATTCCACATAACCCTTGCAAACAAAGATGAAAGTAATGTTTTTGAACAGTTATGAACAATTTCCCAATCCTTAACCAAAACATAGAAAACCAAAAAGTTCTATATTATAGAATATTCAAACTTACTTTACTAGAGGTTGGCAGACGGAGTACAGAGCTGCAGGTGAGTCATTAAATAAAAGTAATAAAAATCATTAATTTTCATTACATTAATTATACAAGTCATGTTAGTGCATATTTTGGCAATTACTTCCAATGATCAAGTACATACTGCATACACCCAAGATCATTGCCCACAAAAGAATTTTGCTGAAAATCATGTTTTTGTGGCTAATATAAAGTGCCCAGGCCATGCCAGCCAGGTCAAAAAATTAACAAAGTTCTAACTCACTAAGGCTTGCATCATAAATATTTCAGCCCTTTTGAACACCAGGAAGTCTTTGTGAACAGAGTCCACAGAAAGAAAGCTCATACTATTGCTTGACACACTTGTTTAAATTCTCAGTTTTTTTAGCCAATGCTTTGGGTTGAAATCACCACTCAAACATAATTATCCCTCCTTTCCTTTAATCAGTTGAAGATTGATTTTTTCCTTTCAGTTTCAAGCAAGACATTCTCTTGACTATTTTGATAATCAATACACGTTAAACTGTTTCAATGTCAGACATTTGTTGTCTGCCTTTGCAAAAATTTATCATTTTCTCCTGCCTTTAATCCTTTGACACCCTAACCGGCTTGAACTGGCCAGACTTGATATTTTACATGTACTCTGTCTAATGCCAGATCTGGATAGGGAACCCCCGGAAGTCAATGGGTTAAATAATCAAAATTTTTAAAAGACAACAGTTGCATTTTAAGTCATTTCCGGCCCCTTCAGGGTCAACAGACACCATAAACTGGAAAATGAACCTCCTCTGTGCTAAAACAAGACCTAGTTTTTTTCTTTTTTATTTATTTTCTGATTTTCCTGGGAAACCACTGGATAAGTACTACCCATCTCAATGGTAAATTTTTCCCACCACTGTCAAACAAGGTGTCTCTTAAATAAATAAGATATATGATTGTTTGTTTCACATTGTTATTACTCAGTTTGTAGATCATGACATGTCGAATGATTACTGTTGGTCTGCTTCACGCAGTAAGGTAAACTTGTTACGCACTTCTTTATGTATCACTGTGGTCAGCTGTGATAGGTGGACTTGCTCCTTACTGTTCCTTTGAGTAATATCCCAAGAGGTCGGGTTTGAAATTGTTCCATTGGCGGTTCCCTTGCTGTACTAATCTTCTGTCATGTTTCTTGATTGTCAGTATCTCTGCTTCAGGAATCTCGATTCTTTTATCCGTGTTGATGTTATCAGTCGATAACTTCCTTCGCTCTTGGTTGTATCAATATGAATCTCTATCAATAAACTTTACCTCGTTCCAAAGCAGGTGTTTCCTGGTATTAATAGCATGTTTGGAAACGGCAGAGGTTCGAGTGCACGCAAGTTGTTTATTCTTCCTGTGTTCATTTATATTCTCCTGCATAGACCTACACATCTTGTGAATGTAGAGGCGCATTCACAGGAAATGCTGTGGACTACGCAATCTTGTCTCTGCAGGACGAGGGTGTCCTTGGGTCACACAAAATGTGACCCGAGATATTCAAGAACATGGGTGTTGGTCCAGTTGGGGTTAGAACCCACGACCTCCCGCACGGTAGTCTGATGCTTAATTGTGCCTCCAGTAAATAATTGTTTTAGATAAGTCTTCAGCGTTTCTCCGCATCCATGGTCTGCAGTCTGAACGTTAACATGTACACCGTATGCAAAGCTTAAATTATGGGATAAACTGATGTGGCACGATTCTGTAAAGTAATTTGGGGTTATTAAACTTGGAAAGGTTTACTGGAGGACTGCAAATTTGCGACTTCCTCCATAAACAGGCAAACCGTTGTTTGTTTTGTCAGTATTTTTGATCGGTGTTTCAGGTTTACAAAACAACGTCCGATGAATTTTCTCACACAGTGTGTTCAGATTGGATCACGTATTTCACTTCGACGCTGTGCGCTTTAAACAGGCAGAACTGTGTTTGTTTTATCAGTCTATTTATAGGCTGAGCGCTCATCCGTAATTGCACAAAAATACAATCTAACTCACCCAATTATCATCGTCTCCTGACCAGAATGGTTTCTTCGCTTGTTTGCCATCATGACTTCGCTGATCTCGATCGTCTTCTCGAGACTTGGAAGTGTTGAGCTGACCATGTGAATCCCTGGGCCTTCGAGTGACACTGTAGTCGATGGTTTTCCTACGATTCATGTTGTCGTGCTATGAAAAGACTCTCACGATCGATCCCACAGCAATAAACCTTACAAAAGCTGTGAATAAGGGTTTGAACTTAAAACAAATTACAAGCTGGGACGAATGACGTACATGTAGAGCGAAGGAGAAGGCAGTTTTGCAATGTACAGTTCCCGAGTATTCACCTCAAAAGGATCAGCAAGCGTTACAAGTACAATTGGATTTTCAAAAAGGTCAAATCTTCACATTTTTAACTCTCTACAGTGAGGTAAATTCAGTTTCTTTTTCGCCACACTGCCAGCCCAACAAACGTGTTCGCTAACTCTCGACAGAAAATTGCCAACAATGCAACGGGAACCTTTGAGGAATGGAAGAGGAACCCTAGGAACCAGGCAGGCGATCTAAGGGAAGGGAAGGAAGAAGCCTGCCACGAAGCCAATGCTTGATGAAAAAAAATTTTTCTTGGACCAAAAAAACTCCTGGAGATCCAAAATCTGGAGATTTTCCCTTTGCATCAGGGATCGTTCACAAAAACTTGTTGTTTTTTTTGGCTCGACACAAGCCCCCACTCATTTTTCATACGCAGTTGTTTTCGATTTCCCAACTACCTGGGAGCCTGGAACAAGCTACCTCAACCCTCCCTTAACCCCCACAGAAATTGGACTCCCCCTCCCCCAAGAACTTGACATCCCTAAATTAACTTTCCCCTCCCCCCACCACCACAAAAAATTTGTTCAACTTGTTCAGCATACCTGAAAAAGTGGGCAAAGGGAGGTATGTTTTTCATCCTTTGAACCCCATTTCATCCAAGGGGCTCGTAGCATACAGCTCTTTCTGTATGATTTCAAGGAAAATTTACCGCCATAGTATTAAAATCCTGCATAAATGCACTCACAAGTTGGCACAGCTCAAAGCCAGAAATTTGTGGATTCTGGCAATTGAGAAAATTTAGGACTAACATATTACCTTACAGAAGAGAAAAGGTCACTTTTATCTGGAGATTTGATGGCCCGCACAGGAGACTGGGAGATTCATTCAGTATCCAAGACACTCCCAGATAATCTGGGACAGTTAATTGACATATATAAGACTTACACCTACCTGACTGCCATGTATATATGCATCTAAATAAAAAAAATAACATGGAAATGCTTGAGCTACACTTAACAACAACCCAACTCCCAACAAAACACTGGAAATCACATAATTTTCACGCTTCACAGAACAATGTCCCTCAGTTTTCTGACATCAATAATTTTATTATCATCTCTCTTTTTGCCATGTGCCCAATGCTAGTAAGGATGAAAAAAGTAAAAATAAAAAAAAACAATTCAAGCTACTAAATCGATTGAAAGCCTTTGACAGGCCTGTAAAAACATTCACTTCTTTTCATTTCCTGGTTATTACATTATGATTGAGTCAAGACTCAGGAAGAAAAATGAAAATCTCAAATTGCATTCACTCAGTATGGACAAAAAGAGCTACAGAACAAGTACTTGAAAGACCAGTAACTGTGAGGCATTCAGAAAGTTTCAATTTTTTGAAAGTAAACTGATTGGACAAACTCATGAATTTTAAGTGATTTGTATGTGTGTCAGTTCCTGACACTTCAGTTTTTTAGCAAGTTTCAGGGCCAGTTTTGTAGTGAAATTGTGGACAAGATGTAGACTGCCAAGGTTCATTTTCTTTCCTTGCATATATAAAAATTTCCATCCAAATTTTGTTGTTTGATGTATACGCATGTAGTTGATTCTCATAAACTTAGGAAAATAAGACTATACCACACAATGGGGGACATGGGGATTTGCGGTGTTGCGGTGTTGATGGTTTTTTCAATGCGGTGATGCGGTGAATAAAATCTCAATTTGCGGTGATGCGGTGATCGCAAACCCAACGGTGTGCGATGTTTGTGTTTCGCAAGCTACGGTGTTCGGTGAAATGAAATTATTTGCTCCACACTCTGGAAATGTTGTTTTATCGCTTGGCAGCTTTTCGGGTAAACCTCTCAGTAATGTTCATGGAACTTCATACAAACGACCTCTCCGGGTAAGTACAAGAAAACTGATTTACGGGTATCAACAGTATCAACGCGTAGGCATGCATTGACAAGAGTACATTTTGTTGTGTTTATTTTGTGGAAAATTGTTTAGGTATAAAAGTGTAATGTCAAGTGTAGACGTTAAAATCGTGTAGCTAAAAATAATTGTTGCGGTGACGGGGTTTCGTTGACTTTTCTTGCGGTGATGCGGTGTTCGTTAATTTTTTTTGCGGTGTTGCGGTGTTTAGGGCTCCCCCATGTCCCCCTCCACACAGGAAGGAAGAAATATGCAATGGCAAAGGAGTATGGCTTTTTTAATTGCAAAGTTTCGAGGACAATAAATAATGCTTTCTTCTTGAAAATATTACTCAGAGATACACTACAAATGTATGTAGTCACGACAGCCATATGAATTTGGTTTTCTCCCACACGTAGCTTGGACTACTTGTTATTAATTAAAAGTTACAAGCCCCAGACATTGCCCAAAGGGCACACACAGAGTCATTCCGTGTTAAGTGTCTGATCAATTAAGCTGGCCACAAGAATAGGCACATTATACATAGATGTTATGCACAATGTGTTAGCCTTCCTATGAAAAACTGTGCATGCCAAAGTTGCCTCTTCTGCAACCATTAGAAAACAAGCAAGGGGTCCTGACATGTACAAGGTCACGGTACTGTAAAAATCACTGGAGCATTTGTGCAATAAAATGCACATTTAAAAGCATCAAACATCAATAACCATTTCACAATACATAAACTAAACAAATTCCTCATTTAAAACAACATGGAAACCTCAATTTCCTTAACGTCATCTTTCTTGTGTAAAGCATCAAATCAATACTGTTTTAAATCATCTCAAATACTGTATGCAAGATGTGAACATTGTTGGTAACTTACACAAAACACCCAAATTGTTGATACACATTGTCAACTATTTAAATAACTGTCTTTATGTGGCAACTCAAGTATTGCACGTGAGTTTCCATGAAATTACAGAAACAAAGGTGAATTCAAACAACTGAAGGTTTTTGTTCTAATTGTGCTTTCTTTATTATTTCCATATTGTCTGCAGCTTGAAAGAACTTGTCAAAGAAGATCTCCACCTGCAGGCACCAGATTTGTTGTTGATCAGGTTGTTCAAATTGACTTCCATCGGCTGCTGGAACACAAAGGCTTGGAGTTTGAACCTCTTCTACAAAAAAATACAAACAAGCGCCTTTTCAATAAAGAAAGTACTTTTCCCCAAACGATACTCAACTTGGGAAACTTAATGTATGTACACAAGTAGATTGATTGAGTCTAATCAAGGCTGGGGCATAGGAGGCTCGGGATGAAGCAGATAGCCCTCATGGTGACGAAGCAGATAGCCCTCATGGTGTGTGCCGCTTGTTCTGTTCATTAATTTACTTGTGTTCCCTAGGATGATCTTAATAATTAGTTATTCAGGACTTGTTCAGTTTTTAATCCCTAAAAATTGCTTATTCCTGCTTGATACCTGATATATCAGTGCTCGAAATTAAAAAAATTCCAGGTTGTCCCTGTTTCAATTAAAAACCGGCCAACTAAACCCGTAAATTTGGTTGCCATGATAAATGCTTGGTTACCCATTAGGAAAGCCCGTACAATTAAATGCATGCCGTGCTGAGAGGCTATCAAATGGTGTTGGAGCTTCAGTATCCCATAGTTCTAAGTGTGCACCTGTGGTTTTAGAATCTTCAAAATGGAGACTTCAATCTCCATCCCATACATTTTCCTCCTGTTTTGAAAAAAGAACAGATATTCAAAACACAGGAAAATGCTCAGCTGCGACAAATTATTGTTAACGTCACACTACCATCGGACATTGAAAATAAAAACCCGACAAGTGAGTGGCTGTCGGGTGCTGCTTATGTAATTCATTTTCTATTTTTGGTTGGGTTGTCCCGTGACGGTTGTTTTTTCTTCCGCCAACCAAGCTTCTCATTTTACCAAAAACTAGTCACCAGGTAAACTTTCCGGTCATCTGGGACGACCGGATGACCGGACTAACCGCTAATTTTGAGCACTGTATCTTTTTTCTTTGTTCAAAACCCTAACTGTATTTTACAGTGGATCAAGAATAATGAGATGCATCCTTGAAGGGGGGCCCAATGGCTTTTGAGTGGGCATGGATGATAATTGTTAGGGGAACTCTTTGTCATGTTCATTCCATGTTTTTCTTGACACATGATGTTGAAGTCGAGGAGAAGAGCTACCTGGGACACATCACTACAGGCTTCTGACAAAATTGAGTAGGATCTCATTATTTTCCTGATAGAAACTAACAATGATTCTTAATTAAACTACTAATCTTTTATATTCTTCAATATCCCACTTTTTTTCTTCAATTTGACTTTTAACAGCACAATTTTAAACAACAACTTAAGGCAAAGATCCTATTACAAACTTATTCCTTGAATACATGTACAAACAAACCTTGAAGGTTTTCATCTTCCCCATCTCCAAGCCCAGCAGGTCCCAAAGATTGCTCCTTTTGTTGTTGGACATTTGCACTTGATTGGAAAGACTGTATTTTCTTGCTTCCTTCTTGAGAACTGGGCAGAGGATCAGTGCTTTTTGCTAGAAACGCCAACTTCTCATTAGTTTAACAGATAATATTAATTAACAGCCTTTTAAGCACCTACAGATTCCCATCATAGTTTAGCACTCTTTCAGGCACAAAAAATACAAAAACATACAAGGAAAACAGAGTTACACATTGCTACACACCAGAGAATTTTCATTTCATTTTTGTCAGCTTTGCTGCAAGAGGATTGTAAAAGGTACACTGCAAAGGCATGGTCACAAGTTTACTATAAAAAAAAACTAGTTATGAGGCTAGGACTACCAATAATTTATTATCATTAATTTTATTCTTGTTGGCTGAATTGCGTAGTTACCATAAGACTAAGACCAGTATGCAAGACAACCACACAGGGTTGAGTCAGATTCAAATCAGGATTTTTCTCTATGGAGGTCAGACGTTAACTTGAGTGCACTAGGGGTCACAACTCTTAATGGTACGTAAATATGGTAACCCAAAGACTCACTTCTAAGGCACAATGACAATTGGAAAGAGTGCATAAGTACTGTGCATATGGTATTACCTAGTTCCTATCAATGACCTCTGCACCAAAACGCACATTAAGGGCTCCTTTAACTCAAGGAGATTATCTTTCATAGGGAATTGGAAAGAAGCCCTGATGACAATAGCCCTGCCTGAAATTACAATCCATACTCATTTAAAACAGTAATTTCTTTATGCAGCAGGCTAGCTCGTGTTGTATGACTCGTTCCTAAATACAGCCACATCACTCCAGTACTGAAAGATTTGCACTGGTTACCAGACTAGTGAAATATCGTAACTATTATGTTCAAGATACTACTTCTAGTCTATAAAGTACAGTATGGAATGGCCCCTGTATATTTGATGTCTCTTTTAAGGCCAAAAGCTGCTAGTTGCTATAATCTAAGAAATCAGGACAACCTTCTACAGATCCCAAATACAATGTACCAAGTACAAGACATTTGGCCCTACACTATGGAACAATCTTCCAATGAGCAACAGAAATGAAACTAACATTGAAACATTTAAGATTGTTATATAGCTGGAGTTTTTCCCGCTACAGTGTGCCCATTCATTGGCTAGTTGATGGTCACATGACATTTCACAATGAAACTGTTTACCGCCAAATGCCATGGGCGGGCAACAGTGCGAAAACTATGACGTCAAACGGGGAACAGTTCACTATTACCCGCGAAATGTTGACTGCTGTTGCACGTGATCAGAGCGCGCAGTTGCAGGTGGCCTGATGTTGTTGCTGGAATCTGAACGCTTTTTTTCAAAATGTTTGACCCATTTGTTTTGCAATATAACAAATCACTTAATGACTGGTCCCGCGGGAAACAGTTCATTTTGTTTCCCTCGGCTGCGCCTCGGGGAAACATTGAGATTCTCAGGAAACAAAATGAACTGTTTCCCTCGGGACCAGTCATTAAGTGTTTAGTGAAGTCAAAACACATTTATTTAGATTAGCTTTTTATAATTAATTATTTATTGATATGATTATCATTTACATATTTATTTTTTTATTCACGTAAATACTCATTGTAAATAGCACTATAGAATATCAATTAGCATTTATTTATTATTATTATTATTATTATTATTATTATTATTATTATTATTATTATTTAAAATCAAAATAAGAATGAACTTCAATAAATGAATTAGACCTTATTCAGAAATGGCAGCCACATTTGTAATTCTTTTGTCCAACTGCAAATTAGCCCACCAAGCCTCATTTTAGAGCAAGAATTATTTTCAATTCACTGTATGGTATTGAGGCTTGGTAGGCTAATTCACACTCAGACAAAAAATTTATAAATGTGACCGCCATTTATGAATAAGGTCTATTAGAATGAGAATTTCCGTTCTTTCAGATGACCCCACCAATAGTAACTACATTGTATTTAAAAAGACAACCGCACCAGATGTAGTCTGTCCAGCAGGATTGATGTCTCTGGTCTTTGATGGTGAATCGGCACCTGTTGACTTCGTATCTGATGCTCCAGACATCACCCTGCACACTCTTTCAGGTGAGTCCCTATCCCCAGGAGTTTCCCCAGCAAGGATGGCTCCATTTAACTGATCTGGATGTAAAAAGGGAAATCCACTATAAACAAGACATAACCTTGCAATAATAATAATAATAATAATAATAATAATAATTTATTACCATACATGTAGATACTGATGAAATACTACGATTTTCCTTTTCTCATGGAAAAAATCGTCACCACGTACAGAGCAGATATTATTTTTATCTTTCACATGTGCAAAAAAGAGGATATAGGTGTCGTAACGGCAACGCTTCCCTATTGCCGAGTAAAATCGTCTGGCGTTAGACAGAGTAAAATACCAAGTCTGGCCGGTTTAGGCCGGTTTGGGTGTCAAAGGATTAATTAACCAATAAAAAAGGAGCTTCCGAGGTCTACTCATTGTAAGATACTTTTTTGCTTCATTATTCTCTTCTACAATGACATTTTTTATGGCTAAATTTGACATTATGATCATGATTTCTAACCCTAACTGTGGTCAATCGTGAGAGATACTATCAGCACTCAAAGATGAAATTCATAATCCCTGCACCACCATTTACAGTGATAGATTATTATTTTAGATGCAACCTTACACCCAAAAATAATCTTTGATTGAAACCAATAGTATCTACCTCCTTCCCTTCCTTCATCAGGGCTTTCTAACCCAGGTTTTGAGGTGGCTGGTGTGAAACTATCTGCACTTGGTGATCTAGAAGAGGGAAGTGATGTTGGTTTAGGTGACAGGTGTCCCTTAATAACTGCTTCTGTGACATAAACTGAGGCACAATCAATAAGGGCCTCGAAGAACTCCAGAAACGTCATCTCCAACTCAAGATTGCAAAAGTCATCTTGTGCCAGTGCTGGGTTATCTTTTGCAATTAGCTTCAGTACCTCCTCTGGGCTCAAGTCTGAATTAATAAGATGGAAGTCATTAAGCATGAACATAAACTGACGGCATTTGAAAATTGGTTCATGTGGGTAGTGCACATGTGGAGCACAAAGCCCACAGAAAATGTTCCAGCTTTTAGGCATTAATTTGACAGCTTCAGTAGATCTCATGGAATCAGCAAACACACTGCCTCCGACTTTACAGAAATTCTGAAGGATGTTTTCAGAAATGAGCTTGGAAACACACCAGGGAAGAACTCTTTCATTGCCGCTGTGATCTTCATTGTAGAGCTTATACCCAATGATAACAATTGCATTCAAAAATTCTCTCATTAGCACCTCCTGATGAGGTTCATGGAAATTGCTTGACTTCTCTGGAGCAATGATACGATCCAACTCTGATAGCGTAAAGCCATGGTGATGAACTTTACTGTCCTTCAAGAATCGCCAGAAGTGAAGCCGGCTCATGACAAAGGTGTTGTCAATAGAATCATGCTGGCCTAGGCATGAATAAAAACTGTAGATCTTCTTCAGTTTGCTAATATGTCTCAGCATGACATGGGTGACAGACCGCAGTTCTTCCTCTCGCTCATATAAATCTAGATCTCTCTCATCCAGAAGCAGATCAATGTTCAAGTTTAATGGATTTTCAGAATTGTCAGATATCAGGTAAGGTGAAGCAGATCGCATTGCAGTACCAGATCGAACAGGAAGACCTGAACTTGTTATGTCTGGAGTGATCATACCCGATGGGTTGATGTCAGGAAAGTCAAGCATGTGGTCCAACTCAAAAGTACCTGTAGTTACCACACAAAGAATGCAAGGAAAATGTTAATTTTTGCCACATCATCACGTCATACAGAGTATAATAATATTACTTAAAAGAAAATAGCTTTGCCAAGAAGGATAAAGACTAAGCACAGTTTTAACTATTTTAAATACTTATAGACACTGGTTTTTCTGGTTAGCACTGACAGAGGCAAAGTATGCAATCCCAGTATATATATTTTTATTTAACATAATAATTCATATTATTGTCTGGAATCAAACAGTATTTTAGAATCCTGGCACAATTTTAACCCATTGACTTCTAGCAGTGAGACTTAAGAGGCTTTACTCTACTGTCTAATGCCAGATGATTTTACTCATCAATGGGGGCACTTATGTCCAGGATTGACCCTAATTAGATGCACACCCAACTTTGACATCCAACTCGGAGTGTTCCTTTCATCTAAGCCTTTGTTACACATTTCCAACAATAAGGTAAGGGTAAAGGTTAAAGTTACTTTTAGGTTAGGGTAAATGCAGCTGTTTATCCTTACTTAATTAAGAAGCAACATTTGCGAGACACTTTTTGATGTTAATTGTCTGTTTTTTTAGACACATTTTGATGTTGAAGTTGGAGAGACCTACTGACAAACTCAACTTTATGTCATTCCCACCATTTTGAACACCCAAAAAAGGATCTTTAATCTGGAGGTAAATTGTTGCAAACCACCTTGAACAGGTTAAAAATATCTCTCATACACTAGGGCGTAGCTAGGGGGGTCCTGGGGTGCCCGTGACCCCCCCTTTGGAAGCCTTTTTTACGCAAACAACTTACAATATTCAGGTTGCCAAAACGCAGTGTGACCCCCCTCCCCCCCCCCCTTTGAAAAATCCTGGCTACGCCCATGATACACCTGAACCACTCTTGACTTACCTTCAAAAACCAGGCCATTCTTGAACACATACTTTCCACTGCCATGCTTCATATTATTCATCCACTCTCCCTCGTACTTAGCACCCGTCGCATAGTAAAATATCCCATGGCCATGCCGCAGCCCATTCAACCACTCCCCAACATAATAGTTACGCAAAGGGTACTGTGAACCTGGAATACGCTTTAGATACCACGAATGTTCTCCATGCCCATGCTGGGTTCCATTCTCCCACTGTCCCTCATAAATTTCATTCCTATCATACCAGTGCATCGTTCCCTTTCCATGTCTAACATTGTCCCTCCAGTCCCCCTTGTAGATGTTTCCTGAGGCATACCTCCTCATTCCAAATCCATATCTTTTGTTATGCACCCAGTGTCCATCATAATACGACAAGCCTTCTTTGTCATACCTCAAGATACCTTCTCCAAAACGTTCACCTAATTTCCACTCTCCACTGTACGAAGACGGGATTTTACCGCAAGTATATGTACCCCGGCCATGTCTCAACCCATCCAACACGTCTCCATCATAGATGCTTTCGTCTGGCCAAGTGTAGCATCCTTTCCCTTCTATCTTGTTATTCTTGAAATCACCTTCATACCTGATTCCATTAGACCAAATATATTGTCCCGTTCCGTCCATCAATCCATTTACAAATGATCCAGAATACACGTGATTGCCTTTAAAGTAAGCTGTTCCAACTCCATGAAAAAATCCACGCTCATCTTTCTCGCCTAGGTACGTCTCAACGATCAGACCAACAAGATGAGGTTCATTTCGCATGGCATCGTACGGTTCCTTCTTTTTGTCATTATCTCCTTCCTGTTTGTTTTCTGTACTTTTCTTCTCCTCGTACTGTTCTTTGTCAGTAGTGACAACATCTACCTCTTTGTTCGTCGTTTCTACAAGCACTTCAGACAATCGTTCAGGCATTTTGTTCAGTTCGTGTTAGTGTTTTCGCTTATTCCCCGGATAAACGTGATGTTGTTATGACAACAAGGGCGTCAATATGGCACGCGGGCTCGTTTCATTACATTTTAGCGAATCACAGCGAATCTGTAACAGCTGCGTCAACGAAAATGGCGGTCACTTCTCGCTCTGATAGGTACATTGGTCTTCCGTGTTTGTGATAGCTGTCATGGGCAGAGGATCCAAGTGTTGTAACTTTTCGTGGTTCGTCAATGATGGGGTTGGCATCGGATGTGCGGTTTTTACCTATTTGCTCATCGCTTATGGAGAATTCGTCGTAGTTTTCGTGATGCTTTTGCCGGAGGTTATATCAGCAGCTGCTTTTGGTATTTTCCACGCCATTGCTTTCACGTTCTTCTCCTGTTTGGCTGTTATTTCTCACAGTAGATCAATGTGTAGTGATCCTGTAAGTAGTTTACACCATATTACATTGAATCAGATTATCTCTCGGTTTTCACATGACGTCACTGCCGCCATGTTGGAGCCCCTTATCGAAGAAACGGCGGCCATGTTGGAGCCCCGACCAAATCCTCCGGAAATTTAACTCTATTATTATGCAAACGTTTTCTTTTGTTTTCGTTGGAAAACATGGCTGTAATGATCATGTGAGTGAAAACCAAGACTACAACCAATCTCTAGAGGCAAAGATAACAATGTACAATAATTAGTGCTGGTGGACGAACAAAAGGAGCTAATGAAAAATCCTTGTTTTCGTCCGCCAACATGGTAGCGATGATACATACTCATTTTTGTAGTAGTGCACTGAAAGTGCACTATACACTATGTCACCGGGTTGTAAGAATGTAAAAGTGTCTGTGGTGCCAATCGGTGATAATCACTAAAATAAACAGGTCTGTTGGAAGCGTGCTTGAGATTCAACAAACTGAGTCCCAAAATTGGCAAGAATTCGTGACGCTAATGAATAATAAAGCAGCTGCTATTTCCAAAACCATGGAATTACCTGGTGATAAATAACCTCGTCTAGGAGAGTTAAATTTTTGACTTTGCATGCAGAAACAATGGTCAACCTCAAGAGTTAGGCAATTGTGATCTTTGTGTTGAACTTGCACATTTCTTGTCAAGCTTTATAACACTTGAAAGGGAAAAAAGCAAACTAACAAAAACAAAAACCCAGTCTCTTGTCATCATTTTGACACAGATGTATTCTTTGTTTCGTGAGTAGAAACATGCAGTGGAACTTGATCATGGCGCCTGCTGAATTCGATGTCACTTTCGATTTTGCGATTTATTTACTGTTGCAAAATATTTTATTTTTGTTCGACACTTCCTGAGCTCTTCATAGAACTGTGCAGCAATATTTATTTACTTTTGCATCAATATTTCTTTTGCATAAAGAAGGCTAACAAAATCTGTACCTTGCTTAGTTTGCATTTTTGAGCATTAAAATAAAATTTTCGGTCCTATGTTTCTGGCACGAAGTGGTACATTTTGAGGTCTCCCATCCAGATGCTAGCCCTGCCAGACAGGGCTTAACCTCAATGAATTTTTTTTTTGAATCTCCGGGAAGACAAAATGCAGCTCAGTTGAAAATTTGGACTAAGCTCTGTGTTACCACACGTACGCAATGCATGCCTATTTTTTGTTTATATTCCAAATTGATTTGAGCTCATTAGGCATCTTTCACCATAAACAGCTACCGTAAGCTTCGACTCTAATAATAATTCCCTAACATGAAATACTGTAATTAGATTACTGTAAACAGTATCAGCATAAGATTCATGGCCTGCGGCCAACTCACCACCCTAACCAGTGTTAGACGACTTCATTGCTTTTCCCATAACACTCAACCTAATGGACATGTGAGCCTAAGAGCCAATCAAACACCAATAAAACGTCACGTGTATGAGCTTTACATCCTGATAAAACACTCCTCGTTAGTATTCCTCATATGAAGAATACTAATAAGGCATAGCTTGTTTTTCTTGTATGCTAATATTCTCCTCTACTCAATTTGAACCAATGTTCTGAATCCAGAGGGACACGCTTTTAGTGAAATGTTTTTGAAGCTGTTCAAAAAAACTCGCAGCACGTGTTTTATCGGGTCTAAAAGCACTCGGCTACGCTTCGTGTTTTTAAACCCCGATAAAAGACAGCTGCTTGTTTTTTAAACATTACTTAAAGCATTTACGATGAAATATAGGGTGCTTTAAGTTTCAGATGGTAATCCTTTTGCTCTGGTATTGCATCGCAATATTGAGTGCATTTTTTTACGCAATAGTTGTTTTTGTTTCTCATGGTACCATAACATAGCAGTTAAATAGTCAGGTGTAGAATCAATCCTTCTAATCTCACTTCTTGACAAGAAATTTAATAATGACTGAAATAACATGAAGGAATGAATGCAAGGATTATTTTGTGGTCAAGATACAATCTATTATTGTCCACAAAGTTAAAAAGAACTATTTACAAGGCTAAAAATGTTTAAAAAGTAAGAAAAAATGAACCCATGTAAAATATGGGTTTAGCGGATGATACTTTAATACCCTGGCCCCAGTTGTTGAAACGATGGATAGTGCTATCCGCCAGATAAATCACTATCCACTGGATAACTCGATTGGTTTTGCTAATGTTCATCCGCTGGATAGTGATTTATCTGGTGGATAGCGCTATCCATCGTTTGAACAACTGGGGCCTGGTGATTACTTAATGTCGAAAATGTTCAGTTTTTTTACTTTTAAAATAATTTTAGCCTTGGAAATAGTTCTTTTTTCTTATGATCTAATATTGTTTTTTCCTAGGGAACTATACCTTTAGGAAATTGTACATCAGAAAATGTAAAGAAATTACAGCTTCAGGAAGGAGAAGTTGTTTTGAGATGCACTAGGTGTGAATGTATCAAGCTTGCGAGGGCCCATCATTGCAGGTGATATAAGATAATACTAAGTGATAGTATGACACATAGACATAAATTATATATTAACCCTTGACCTCTGGGAGTGAAACATAATAGATTTTACTCTGTCTAACGCCAGACAATGAGTTAACCCATTGACTCTTGAACCACCCCCACTGACAAGTAAAATAATAATATTATTGTTTGGTGTTAAACAGAGTTTTAGTTTCACTCCCAGGGGTCTTAACCCAATTTTTTTATTGGACCACTTTGGTCCCCTTGCGGTTCTCTCAGGATCATGAAAGAAATGAACCGGACAGATTTTTATGATTCAAGTGGCAAGCAAGCAAATTGTCTATTTAATAGTGCAGCCAAGGAGTGGAACCAGAGACTTCCTGTCTGTGGTCTAGACAGCATTCAGTATTACAGTTAATTAGTCCAATTAGTCCCCTAATTTTCTTTCTCCTCACCTTGTTGTTTATGAAAATTTTGTGTGGATTTAATTAATTAGCTTTACACTGGTGAACGTAACTAGTCTGTGCAGAATTGGAACAAAGGAACTCCTTTTTTTCAAGTTCAGTGCTCTAATCATTCATTCATTCATGATTCTACCAACACCACATTCACCCCAGAGGGCAAATGAGGTCCTTTGAAGAAAGGTTTTCATAAGTACCAAGGAATCATTTTGCAAGAGCAGCTGGAAAACTCCAGCTGGACACACAACCATCAGGAGGGGCTGAGAGTATTTTTATATAATGATATTAAGAATCAAGGAGGGTCACTGCTTTTCAGTCAGACCAAATCCTGAGAAGGACAAAGCCTTTTAAGGATGCTTTCAAAACTTAACATTAAAACTGCATTCTTTTCTTTGCTTGAATATTCCAGCACCTGTCAGAGATGTATTAGGTAAGGTTACCAAGGAAGTTCCTGTACTTTTAATGTTGGTTGTTGATCAAAATATGATAATCAGTAAGTGAGTTATCTTAAGGACGGTGCCTACTATTGTTATTGCGCATACGTTCTGCGCATCTCAAGATACTTAGGTTTCCTATAAACTACGCAGAACTCAGGAAGAGTTCTTGGTACCTAAAAAGACAATAATGAAGGGCTGGAAGAAGAAACCTTGTAAGTGACAATCTTCGGTCTATTTGTATTTTGAAACTTTATACAATATTGTTGATTAATTATCTTTGAAAATTGTGCAGTTACCCCCAATTTTCTTTTTGGATTTCAATAACGCTTGTTAAGATCTGCTGTTCCCGCATATTCATAAACCAGGCAAAGATACCTTTCACTGTCTGACCTTAACAGAGAGTTATTGCTGATTTTAGTTTCTTTGATTTAATTATTGTACTGCCTTGAGACTTAATACTTGTGGCAATATAATTATGCAAGTAATATCTATTCACGTGATGTCTTGATTTATTCTCTTCCTGCTCTGGTGAAATATGTGCTTATTAATAGAATACTATAGTTTAATGTACATTTTATTTTCAGGAAAATGGATCACCACTGCCCATGGTAGGCCTTCTAAAGTTTATTACTATTACAGTAATCAAAAAACAAAATGGATATCTCCCAGGACCACTTCTCTGTTGCAGCCTGGGTTTAGAAGTTATTGGAAATTTTCCAGATAAGAGACAAGTTTTGATCAAAAGGCAGACAATATAAATCATGCATCTATGGCATTCTGTCGAATTCACAAAGTTTACATCTGGTACTAATACTTGCCTGATGACTGCAGTCTTTATGGCCATGATTTGAACTAAAACTTTTCTGGAATGCTGTGTGAGGGTTTAACGATTGTGCCGAAGGTTGAGGGTTCAAACCCAAGCCAGACCAACACTACGGTCTTAAAATGACTGAGGAGAAAATGCTATCTTTGTTATTCCATCTGAAAATGGTTTGATTGTCAAGTCCTCTCTGATTGGGACATTAAACTGTAGACCCTGTCTTATAGCCCTCATTCATTAACTGTGTGGGACGTTAATAAGGAACCCACACTATTCGCAAAGAGTGGGGCATGGAGTTTGTGGTGTGGTGGACCCTGTTGTGGGAACTTTGCACTGTTTTGTGGCCCAGTCATAAACTGCTCCCCATAGGGGCTTTTCAGGGCCAATGAATCACAACGAAACAACAGAACAGAACAACAACATCAACTGTTAAGAATCCCAACTGGATGGAGGCAAACCAGTTGGCTATTTTACAAGTACAACTGAGAAGTTGAACCAGGGACTACCAGGATCAAATTCAACAGGTAGTCACAGCGGGTCTTGAACCCGGGAGCTACGGATCTCAAGGCAAGCGCCCTAACCACTGGGCCACACTGCCTCCTCTTTTATGTATTTTCAAACTCCAAACTTCTTCTCAAGATTTATTGGAACTGAGATTGTTCAAAAGCGTGTTATATTAAATAACATTATTTAATTAATAACATTAAATAATGCTTAATTTTCCTCCCCAAAAGGATAAATAATTGTGTTGGAGAGGATAACCAAAAATTCTTCATATTATTCACAGTGAGTACCTATTTTCAATGTCTTTATGCAGCGTTTCTAATAACCTCATTGTTTTGAACGTACATGTACTTCAGCTAATGATATCTTCTGTGGTCTTCCTTGCAGTTTTACATTTTTACAATATCAGTCTACGCCTTAATTTTGACAGCTAGACAAGTTTTGATTTGTACAGAAAACGAATGGCAA
>NC_090892.1:47113402-47120902 GCF_036669925.1 Montipora capricornis | reverse complement strand
AAATGAAAACACTTGTATCTGAAGTGAATGAATTTTTGAATCGCGTATTTTTGTTTTTTGTTTTTTGTTTTTTCATTTCCCGTGAACTGTCATCTTCAATAATTGTGACGTGTTACGGTTGCCCTTATGTCACCATAAGAAGGCTCTTTTGTATTAGAACTAGACGACAAGCGTAACATGTCACAAATATTCAAGATCGCGGCTGCAGCCGTGAACATTTCAAATTGAAAATAAGCAATTATGAAAGGGTTTTTTTTTCAGTTACACTGGCTCTTTTTCAAATCTGATCGGAAAATTTTCTCCGGTTTAACGTTACTCCATACAAGGATGGTAGGTTCCCGGCTCCATTGTTTACCACCCCTCCCCTCCCCTCCCCTCCCCTCCCCTCCCCCTCCCCACTACAAATGCGAGGTTAAAGAGTTAAAAGTTCAACAATTGAGTGTGAAGCTTGAAGTAGATGAAGATTCATCCGTCTAACTGACGACTTCGTGAACTAACCTTATTATTATCAGGAATAAAAAGAGCTGTCTTGTTGTTTTTTCTCGCGCAGATACGAAAATCTTCAGGACGTCTTTGGTGGACACTTCTCCATCTCATGGCTTTCACCTTTTACCTCTGGGCCCTCAAGGCGACCACATTATAACTTCCATGATGTCTGAACACCATAACAGACTTACACCAACATCTACTGAGATAGTGGCCTTCCTCTATTCCATATCATCATTGCTCGTTTCTAGGAGACGTTCCTCGACGTGGCATAGTTGTAAAAGCCTAAATGTACAAATGCTCTAAAGATAAATATTAATTCCGCTCATCCAATTCACAGACCAGTAGTCGATGAGGATTCATCCTCTGGGACAGTCAAGACCATGGATGGAACAATTAAGTTGACTTTGCAGTTAACTTGGTCTCCCACATTTTCTAGCTATTCAAATCCTTAATCACCGTTATTTCAAACCCCAAATTACTTTTTTTCTGACTAACAGACAAACCTTAGAAAATACATGACAAAATACAGGCCGTAAGTAGAGAGGAGTCCAATTCGGTCTGTAATCATACGAGTGATAACATTGGGAGCCCGATTTGTTTATCACGAGTATGATTTCAGACCGAAGAGGAGGACACGAGGTCCTTTTACCAATTAATCATAACAATTACAATTTCCGAGAAAAGAAGAGCCAAGTTATGACAGAAAGAGAAAATTTGCATTAAGAGACTGACAAAAGAGGCGTAAATAATTGTTTTATGTCGCTCTGAAAGAAAGAAAGCCCCAGTTTAGGAGTCTGTACACGGTTTCTATGGTGATTGATTGATTTAAACTAAAACTTTGAATGTAATTGGTTGATTTAAACTACAGCTTTGAATGTGATTGGCTTATTGAACTGTCCGATAACAACTTGGTTAGTGAATTAGTGGAAAATAGGAGTTTTTTAAACCAGTCACACTCGAGGAAATTGTAATTTTTATGATAAGCTAGTGAACACTCGTGAGCCAAACAAGTACATTGCATGTTTGTTTGTTTGTTTGTTTTCCTTTTGCTTTTTCCTTTTACTATTTACACTCTGGTAAATAACATGAGAACATTTTATCACCCGTACGCATACGCCAAACCTGTTTATTGCTCCCTCATCTGAGTACACGAGCAAAGCGGTCCCACAACAACAAACCAGTTAGCTTAGGTATAAAATAAATGGTAATTGCTCTGCTAAATATTAAGTTGCGTATTCTTCAATTTACTTTTTAAAAGGGTCATTTGTAACAAATAGTGAGAATAAAATTGTTAACAGGAGTATATTTTGGCACAGGAAATAAAATCACGTGATTGCCTGTTATTGGGCTTTCCAAAGAGTGTGCACTGAACGACACCATGTACCATTCAGCAGTTGTGAGAAGGAATATCACAGACCCTTCCATTGCATTGCAAGAAGTGTTTTCAAATCACCTAACAGTATCTGCGCCTTCAAATTGTTCACAAAATTGTAATTTTGCTCTTTCCGCTCTCATAATTTTAAACTTTGCTGAAGGTATTGGGTGGACAAGCTGATTACCTCCAGGAAAAAAAGCGATTTAACGTATTACTCCTTTTTTTCTTCGGGAGTGTCAAAACAAACGGCTAACGCAACAAAATAAGATGTCCAGGGTTTCCAAGAAAGTATCTCATGATCAATACGTTGCGTTAACCGAGTTCTTCCCCGATAGTGACAGTGAAAAGAGTGTTTCATATACGTTAAGGACTGGTTCTGAGGGGTTTGACGACGAAAAAATGGAACGAGTTCAAAGAATCCCGCTCAAATCCCGATGTTGGGTATCCTGTGGTACCTGGGGCTCTTCTGCATAGGGTGAGCTTTAGCGAGTTTTCGGCGTTCGTCGGCTTTTTCAGCGCTATCTTAAATTACTTCTACGTGCATGCGCATCTCGATTTTGATAAGTAATATGCGCAAATGACGATCGCGCACCTTGTGATTGTTGTATGGAGTCAATTTGCACCAACGCGCTGATTTTTTGGCAAGGGCAGGAGCTCATGACTGGGAGTGAACAATAGCCCTATTTTCACAGACCGATTTATTTTTAGATTGAATTTCCCGCGAATGAGACTCCCGAAGGAGCCCGATGACACATCACAAGAAACTGACTTGAGGTCATAGTGTCACCGAACCGGAACCGGTTTTTTTGCGGAAAAGGTAGTCTAAAATAGATCGGTCTATAAAAATGTCGGGACAAGTTTGATATGGGAGTTGTTCGCTCCTGGCAAGGGACATTTTTGGTAATAATCACTCAGAAAATTTCAACAAATTCCAGATTTTCATTTAGTTTTTGTGACGCCATCACCTCTTTACTCTAAACTTTCCAATTTTAACCTCATTCCAAAAGCCTCACATATTAATACTTTGGATAGACATCTCGGCCTCTGATTCCAACCTCCAAAATTCTCCTAACGAACGCTTCTTAATCAATGATTAATCCTAGTCAGGTTTACATTACACAAGCCACGTAGAACGCCGCGTAGTCGTATGGAAAGTACACGGCCCTAATTTTAGTGCATAAGAAGAATTGTTAGTTCTCTTAGGAGCACGACTTTTCACTACTTTTCGTGCTTTGATGATAAGAAAGACGACGAATGACGAAGTTTCAACGACGTAGCAAACTTCACGGGAATTTCCCCTGGCGTTATCGGTCTTGGAGGTTGCCTAAACCGCTCTCTTGAGTAAAGATTTTTGAAAACGGAAGTTCAAGATCTTGATGTGGGCGGGCAAATTTTGTTGCACGAAAGTAAAAATCGTTTTACCATGGCGAGAGATCTTGCATTCATGTTGTTTGGCCTGATTTTGACCTCGATTGCCTGCTTGGAGCTGGTTGCCACCTTACTAGCAAGAAGGTCGCATAGAAGCGCGGACTTAATTCAAGCGTGCGCAGCAAACAGAAAGTAAGATTGAGCAAAACCTGGTGACGAAAAAGGATCCTTTGCGGTCTTGCAAGGTTTTGCCTGTGGGGGTGGAATGAAATGCGCACGATCGAATGCTCCAATGTGCGAACTCCAATTCAAAGGTCTACAGTTAAATCCTATCGTTTGACTGAATTCAGTAAAAAATTCTCCCCGCTATGCCGGTGTATATACATTGAAATGAAAAACTAAATATGCAAATAGTGCATTAAATTATTCACTGCTAGTCAAATGTAAACTACTAGGTGCAACTTTCTTTCAGAACTGCATCAATGCAGGGGGGGTCTACAATCTTGGACAAAAAGGGTTGAGAATATTAAAAACAGGGGTTATTTTGCGCACTACGTCCTCAATATCGCACATTATTTGCCATCCCCCTCCCCACTACAACCAATGTTGATAAGTCCCGGTTCGACATGCTTTGTTTCGTCTAGCAACATTGAGCATGGGGGGTGGGGGCAAAAAGAGAGCTTCTTTTTCATCGTTGTGATCGGACTTTAGTCCAAAAGCAGAGTTTTCTCAACAATTTTGTCCAAGATTGTAGGTCAGTTTTTTTAAAGACAAGCCTTACAATAAGCCATTTCAAACTCTTTCATTCTCACATTCTCACCCTGAGCCTCACCTGCAGATGACAAAAATAGGTTTAGGCCACTAATATCTGAAAAAACGTCGTAAAGAAACTATAGAGTTGCACGTGTAAGTGTTTGCTCTAAAAATGAGTTCATTGTTTAAAGTCGATCTAATAACCTGACTAAGTAGTATAACGTGTCATGAGGATTTTGCTCAAAACTATCACTGAAACTTCAAGTCAAAGAGGCTCGTAGGACAAAGCGTCCTTATTGCGTTTCCTTATCCCCACTATTAATTCCAAACTAATTCTTTGTTTTACTTTGAATCTAAGACTATTCTATGTTATCTTACATATTTTGTCTTCTTCAGTGTTCCCCAGTTCAAACTGACCATGTTCACTTCTAGCCACACCCCTAGCGGGCAGACCTGCATGAAACCTTCGAACTATTAATTAAAGTGTTTTTTCTGAGCAATAGACTTTTGCAGCCTTCAGAGAGCCACGTAAACAGTTGCTATGAGACATGAAATCCAGGCTAAACGGGACTGGAGCTCCACACCGTTCAAACGCCCTACAAACTGCAGTGCCACTGAGCTGAAATGCTGTCATACCTTCGGCGTTTCGCGATTTTTGTCTATATTATCATTCAATTCTCCCAGCCATAAAGGAAAAGCGAAGACACGGCGCTGAGACGTGAAACAACATAAGAAGCAACAACATTCTATGAAAAACCTTAATATTTATTTCACCAAAGATTATTTCAATCTTATAACGAGCGATATAACATACCGAGACAACACTGAAGTATCCATTTTATCTGATTGACAGTGTCACCGACATGTTTACTGAAATAACTCATCACCTACCTAGTACAACCTACAACTACCTAATACAAAAAAAAACCAACTCAAATCGTTTCCCAAATCCGAAAAGTCCCGATGAACCAAACAATCTAACGAGCGCTTCCCGAAAGCCACGATCCTCTCCGGGCATATTTCGGCCTGGTACCTTGATTTCCTCTTCATCATCAAAAGAAAAACATTTCGAAACATGACGCTTTTAATTTTAATTTGCTTGTCTTTTTAAATAAGCTGACTTAAGTTGATTCTCGGGCATTATCACAATCGAGTCGGCAGCATTTGAAAGGGAAGGAAAAAAAGGATTTCTTTCCCGTTCGAATTGTAGAGATCGACGATTTTGGTGAAATTTTGCCGACTTACTTTGAGTGCTTCAAACTGCGGAAAGGGCTTGTAGATCGTCAAATCCTCAAGTTTGGAGTTACAGTGATGCTACATGAAAATCCAACACCGGATTTCACGGCTTCAACAAAATCTCCAAAGAATTCAACGTTCGAATTATGCGTATTTGCTTGATTTTATAATTACAGCGGTTATCAATCACACGGGCACCTCAACCATATTTTTTCATATTTCGAAAGTAAATTTAGGTGGACGTCAATCAATTAATGTTTCCACGACAATAGTCCTGTTCTCTTGGCGCCAATTAAATTCGTCATGGAAACATTCGATTGACGTCCACCTAAATTTTTCTTTCGAAATATGAAAAAAATGTCGTTGAGGGGCGCGCGTGACTGATAACCGCTGTAAGAAGATGCTGACTATAAAGTCTAAATCCGGATTTTCAGATACGTACTACAGTAACCTATCGATTACTTCTGGATGACTGTTGCTTGCGTTTCACAGTGTTTTGCAATCGAAGGTCCCCTTGTGTTAACACCCGACACTCCCGACTCTCAATACGCCTAGACACCCGTGAAGACAATTCCCGTGTGCCGTTTTTCAGTTAAGACTTGGAAGATTCGATGACTCACCCACTCACCCACTGGCTGATCGACACCCACTCTCGCCGCAACCGAAGATTCGAATTGAATTACTTCAGTACAAAGGAGCAAAGAGAAAAACTTCATGGGAACTTAATAATACTTACAAACGTTATGGCCACTGTACTACGCTAATTATTCTGCCTGCCTATTATAATCCTCGTCAAATCCCGTCAACTAAAGCATGGTTTCTTTCGATGGGAATTTCTGCACATTGCAATGAGTCTCCTGAGCCTGAAAATAAAGTTCAAAGTGAGTGAGGCATGAACGCTACAGTTCTAAACAACAACGATGGTTGCGCACCGAAGACATTTCGTTTTTTTTCTTAGAACTTTCCAGCAATCTCTCAGGTTGGTCCCCAGACCTCTCATTTTGCAGTCAGTAGGGAAAAGCAACACCCTGGGAACAAAGTATGAAATCGCCTTTACAGTAATGGTCATCACTTCTTTTCATCCCTCAAACTGACATTTCCCTTTTTATTCAACTTATACGTCGTACAGTCTACTTTAGACTTCAAATCTACTTCAACGAAACAAAGATTTTAAACAAGCTGAGAATATTCACAATAGGCGAGGCAAAGAGTTGAAGCCGGATCGATGGCTTCACCTTGCAGTTTCCGATATCCACTAGCCTAACGAGACAACCTACCGGAAAATCGAATTTTTTAGAGTATTGAAATAGTAGTACCCAGCAAAACAATTGAAAGTTAACCGTCTTCAACGGGGTTTTTAGACCTAAATACTGTAGATCAGCGCGGCATAACTTAGAAAAAAACGCTATTTCTTGTTGAACTAAAGCTGTAATTCTGCCTGTTTTCATTCTTTTTAGAGCGGTAAGCTTGTCAATATTAAGATGGGATATTACGTCCTGTAATTGTTACGAAATGTCCAATGTCAGTTTGAGGGATGGAAATTAGCGTTGACCTACAGTAATAGGTGGTTTTCTCGTTACATAATCGCCGCCATGTTGGTGGACGAGATCTCTCGTTAGCATCCTTTGCCCGTCCACCCACATTTTTTTTTACATTACACCATTGTAACGTCGGTCTCAAGAAAATTAGCTGCAAACCAAATATTGAGAGCCTCTAATGTCGACATACTTTTACCTCGTCACGCAATGGGGAGGATCGCAAGACAACCCCAACTTTCAACAACTTGCTACTTGATTGGCAGGGTCGTACATTTCATCTACAGTGAACGAACAAATTGCCCAAGATTCATTGCACATACTACTTGCTACTGATGCGAGAGATGAAAAAACGTTTCAGATCTACAGGATTGTCATAAATTCCACAGAAAGGGAATATCCTTGTTTTACGAAAAAGTATAATTTTCGGAAGGACGAAAATTAAACAACCAATTCACTTCTCCTGGACAGAAGTTTTTTTCAACCAATTCATTAAATTTATTGCCTATGAACTTACTCTGAGAGACAACTTGTCCATATAGTGTTGCCTGGCCATTTCATCTTGTACCCATTGTGGTACATCGGGGATAGCAAGCGCCAGAATAAACTTAACTCCCAGTAGAAAATGCTGCAACGATTTACAAATGTGTTAAGTATCAGGTCATTCGCACGATCCTAGAGCGTCTTTCAGTAACTAATGATAACTTCATTTATACAGCGCGAGAACCGCCACAACTCCAGTGA
>NC_090892.1:47103402-47108402 GCF_036669925.1 Montipora capricornis | reverse complement strand
ACCGGCAGTTCTGCAAGCTGGTTCATTTTGATTTTTACTCAAAAGCCTGTCTAAAAACGTGTGAAGCTGCAAAATTCGGCAACAATATTGTTGACATGTACAAATTAAAAAACTTCGGAACTTATCAAGCCTATTACAACTTCAGGCAAACTTATAATTTAACCATCAACATGACCAAAAGTTTTAAAGTCTCTTCTGGAAATGTATGTTTAATAGTTTTCCATCTCCAGTTGAAGTAGGCCATACAATACATAGACACAGACAAAGAGTAAAATTAATGAAGGCCCTTTTCCTGGTCATGAACCAATGCTGTCAATGATGAAAGAGAGGAAGAGGTATTGATTGAAGAAACACTCACCCCACTCGGTCAGAAACGTCGCTAGTCTGTGGTACAAGTTGTTCGACACAGCAATAACAACAGCATACAGAATGCTGGGTAACAACAGCATGATTTTGGCTACAATTCCTTCAACCTTGTTGTATCTGGACTCCACAGCATCCATAAATTTAAAATTCAAAAGCATGACAACAGTTGCTAATTTCATGCATAGTACGACTATTGGATAAGAGACGCAATAGGTCTTGACATTTCGTTTCCACGGCGAATAATAGTATTCCACTTGGCCAGTGATAGGGCTGATGCGCTTCATGCCCCAATATTGTGGGCGTGGCTCCATGGTATGTTCTGATTCTGAAAATTGATAATTCAAAATATAGTTGGGTACCACTAGATAGGGAGGAAAATTGTGAATTAAAGTATCAGGAACTGTAGGACTTGTTTTGTAATTAGCTTGTTCCAGTGATTCACTCACCAGAATCAGTCAAGAATTGTAGAAGACCCAACATTGTACTGGGCACTGATCAAGTTTCTCCAATTTCAGAAATGGCAATACAGTGAATAGAAATTTAGCGAAGCAAACTTTAAGATGAGTAGAAACCTATTAAACTGTAGACTGTGAATGGGGAGGGGGGATTAACAGACGACATTACACGAAAGGTATACCATTGTGCAGATTTAACATTGCATTGGGCAAAAGAGATGCTAAAAGTCTCGCTACTCTGGGATACAATGAGATAGGCAAGTGAGCAAGCAATGTTACTGTCACATACCAAAGACACATACATGTACATAATAGTTATTATGATTAAATTCTCAACCTTGGATAATGCATTTCGCATGCTCTGATTGGTTCAAACAATCTTGGTTATCAGCTCATATACCTTACATTTAGTTTGACCTTATAAGGTAAATGATTGCACTAAGCGTTGCTAAGCTAAAAATTTCTTTCTCTCTGAGTAAAGCCAAAATAGAAAAAACTTTTTTTGTGGAAAGTTTGGATCAATTCCGACGTTTAGAAGTACACGAAAGGGCAAGAAATGTTTTTGTGATGAGCCTACATCTGTCTGACCACAAGGTATTACACAACACCACATCTTCATCAAGTTTTTCGATTTTGCTTGGGTTTTCTCGCTTCCTGCGCTCGTAATTCTTACTTCCAAATTTTTGGAGTTTAAGGAATTTAATAAAACAATTATTCCATTCGCGCTTGTTGGATATGAGAGTGGTTAGAGCCAACTCGGCGCTATGGGACTCGTTCCCTATTTACCACCTCATGTCCAACGCATGCTCATGGAATAATTGTTAATTATTTCCTGGTTTCTTCCCCTCAGCTACATTTATCACCTAGCTATTTCCAAAAGAATAGCTAAATAGATACATGCCTCGTTTTGATAGTTCCCAACAAAGTGTCCCTTAAGCCTAAACACCAACTACATATTTACAATATTCAATACCTTAAAGAGGCAGTGTCACTGGTGGCGCATGCATGACAGCATGCCAAAAATTTTTTAAAAGTTTGCCAACTTTTCAAAGGAGGGTGTGGGGTGTGAATATCTTACATAATCAAAGCCCTCCATTGTCACTTTAGTGAACTAAATATCCTGTGGTGTTCAGAAACAAATTCACCATATTTTCGTTGTTGTTCTTTGCTCCTTTTTTCATTGATTTTGTTGTTTGGAAGGGGTTTTGATCATGGTTACCATGTGGAGTCGTGGGGGCCATCAAGCTGGATGCGGACAAATAGTGATTTATCACAGACGAAAAAAATTGTCACACTTCACTGAATTCAGCTGTCATGCAGAAAACAAACAAGGCATATTTGTGTTCGATTTTATTTTTTGGACTCCAAATCATCGATAATTGATAAACATGCATTTTAGTGCTTTTCTAAAGCCGTAATTTAGTCTAGACTTAACCAGAAAAAGCAAAAACAATTTGTAATGTCTGTTAAAATCTCTGTGTGTAAAAAATATTGTGCATGCCATCGCATGACACTGCCCCTTTAAGCATTACCACTGGGGTTCTTTTTGGATAAGGGTTTTTCTGGAATGTTTATGTTTACTAAGCCCATTGACTCGTCAGGCACCCTAGGACACCCCCATGCAGTTGACGGGTAAAATCGTCTGGCATTTAAGACAGAGTAAAATCTGTAAAGTTTCATTCCCAGGAGTGAATGGGTTATAGTTTTTGACTGATAAACCCATTGACTCATCAGGCACCCTAATTAAGATGCTCCCAGTTGACGGTCTGACATTAGACAGAGTCACATCTGTTAAGTCTCACTTCCAGGAGTCAGTGGGTAAGGCTTAAGTCACACTTCAGCGACACTTAGTGTGCGTTCAATTGACCGTATTCCGGAATAGGAATACATGGAATGGAAGTTGGAAATCCTTCGTTTTCACATTAAAATTGTCAAACACCCACTAGAATGCTATTTTAAACATATCTATATCGTCCTTGCTGCTTCAAAATGATAGACATACCGTTTTAAATCATCACTCCATTTATTCTTATTGCGGAATAGGGTCAATCGAACACGCTCTTATTGCCTTCATTTCCAGACAGTAGAAGGAAGGTAAGGGCATGCGTTTTTGGGCTTATCAACCATATCATTAGGATCCATTACCAGCTGCTGATTCGGGAATTTGAGCCAGCGCTCACCCCCTCCCTTCCCCTCAAACGATACACAGATCAGAGTAAGCAGCAGAAATCAAGCCTACCAATGATGTACCATATCTGACATGAATATTCAAATACTGTGATTATACTGTAATATTAAAGGGCCTATCACCTAAACAAACCTTTCCACTTTGCTTATTCTCCAAAATGGAATACTGTGCTGTTTTTAAAACCTTTTTATTGAAATCTCACTTTTTTAGTCGCTTTGAAAGACAGGAAGAGTGGTCAGAGTTTGATCCATGACCGAGCAATGAAGGGGAATGGGTTCGGTACCAGGTTGAGATCACAAACAATTTTTACTTTCCTTTGCATCACTGTTTTCAACGAATTATCATAACGCAAAGCAGTCTGTGACATAAATGTCGTATTGAACAGTTTCTCTGCCTTGTGTAGTCAGAGCTCAAATTACAACATTTTTTCTACTTTCCAAGAGCCTCTAAAACAGAGGACAGAGTTTAGCAAACCACAAAAGTGCAGAGAAGGTGATAGACACCCATTGACCATTAACCAGACGATTCGTCAAATGGGGCTGAGGGAGCCCTGGGATACCTGAGGAATCAAAGGGTTAAAGGCCTAAAAAGCTTGCAAAACTGTGTACCAAAAGAAATGATATATTCAAATAGAGAGTTTTAAATGTGTATTTGAACATTGTTTCTTTTCACCTCTTTTTAAAACACTATTAAAGGAACCCAGTTGGTAAAAAGGAAACAAATTAGCTAACAACAAAAACGGTTTCGGGTTTTTGCGTGACCAGCAAACACAACTTCTCATGCAATTTGTGTGGTCTACTTATTTATCTGCTCAATGTAAAAAGGTCCTCACCTATCCCTGATGTAAGAGTTCCCCAGCTGAAGGAAATTTCCGCACAGCGTCGTTTCCATGCTTCCAAGAAGACAGTGGCCCAGATGAGATTCAAGATGGCAAAAACTGTGTTTTTTGTTTGTTCATGAGCCCCAGATAAAGCAAATATTACAACCAACAAAACTGGAGGGACAAGCGACATGGAGTAGAAACCAAGGAATCCAAAATACAATGCAATTGTCTCACCAAAGTAATCTCTTATGCTATCTATAAAAGAGAAAAATAGAAGGCTGGACAAAGGTTTAGGGATTTGTTAACAAACTATTTGTGCTGGAGAAGTAAAGCCATAATCCACTACTCTGTCATGCTAACCTCCAGAGCCTTACAGCATAGTGCCAAGTCCAATACCTTTTATTTTATGTTTTTTACTCTGTGGGAATGTGGCCAAACTGTGAATAATACTACCCGTTTCTGCTCTGAATTGTCAAAAAATTAAGGCGATGGGATAAAAAAGGGGATAATATAATATCTCCTACTGAGTTCAATACCTGTTCCGTGACTTACCTGGTCGGTACTTGCCCGGCTGTCAAGCACCAGGGCCATAAAATGAATCGAAAACAAAAAGCAGTGCAACCACAGAAAACATTGTTATAATATTATACCTCTGGGCAGTTGAATTGAGCAGGAGAGTCCATCATAAAGGTAAGTGAGCAGTTATGTAGAATAAGACCAGAACATGGTACGACAAATCACAGCCATCCCTACTATCTTAGAGATACAATAAATCAAGTGATGTATTCAGCTCTTCTTCTTCATCCCATCATTCTAAATTCAACCTGTGACATGAAGAAGTTCTGCTTGTTGCAGAAGTTGTAGTTTATGACAGCGGTTGCAGAAACTTCACCCGCAATAGACCATTTCAGTTACCAGGCCTTTGAATAAAAGTGAGGCTGGAGTTGACCTTGCTTTGATACAAACCTCACTGCTTTTCTTATGTAAATAGAAACTTGTTAGCTTAAGAAAAGCAATGAGGTTTGTATCAAAGCAAGATTAAGGTCAACTGCACCCGTGCTTTTATTCAAAGGCCTTGTAACTGCACACAGAACTGTAAAATGGTCTATTTGATAAAACCATAAACTGGACAGTTTTCAAAACAGCTCTTGAAAAAATATTCGTCTCA
>NC_090892.1:47095902-47098402 GCF_036669925.1 Montipora capricornis | reverse complement strand
GAATTATGGGTTTTAATTGGACAAATTTTAAAATAGTTAATTGTTAAATGTCTCCTGTCATAATTTTTCGGCTCAATACTCTAAAAGGTACTGCTAAGGCTCTCGCTGTGGACCTTTTCAGGCTAAACATCCCCCCCCTCCCCCCCCCCACGGAGTGATGTTTCAGTTATAGGTAACAAAAATAACACAACAGTACTATTTTCAACTAACAATCTTCAAACTCCTTAATCACCAGTCAAATTAGTCAACCCACATTTCAGCTTACATTTCATGATTAAAGAACTTGTCAAATTTCCCAAGTTGTTCCCGTGACAATCAGCCAGAAATCAATGTAAATTCATTAGGGCCCAATATAGCTGTTAAGAAACTTGAAGAAACATTTGCGAAAACCTACCTTCTTCTGGATTGTAAGTTTCTTCAGAGTGACACGTCAAAGCGAGCCAAAGCGAAAGGTAATCTGCATGTTTAATTAATCATGCCAGTCTGCTAAACATTTCACGCTTGTTCAGACTTGTTGCCTAATATCGCATTTGCTTAACGCAACGGTGTAGATTGCTAAGAAATAAATATTTTAGCTACACAATTAAAGCGAACAAACATGGTCGTCCGGTGGGTGGCTTGACATTTTCTCGCAATCGTTTTTATTTGCAAGCAAATATTCGATCACCTATAAGTGCACCCAACTTATTAATTTAAACGTCAAGATGTCGAGCGAAACTTGGCCAATTCCGGGCAACCGAAAGTCAATGTACCAGATTTGTTTACACTATTAAATGTCAAGAAATGTGTACTCAAACGAAATGAGAAAATCGTAGTAAGCAAAACAAGGAGAAAGCTCGGTTGCGTGCAATATCGCAATTCAAACGTTTTAAACAAATATGCCCAGGAATACACGGAATGCATCAAATTGTTTGAGGCCAAAATCAAACATAACCACTCACCTTATAGCACAGCAGCAACCACTACATGATTCCAATGGGAGTCACCAACAGGGACTCCTTTAAACGCATTTTACTGCGCAGTGGTAGCTCGGTGTCTGCCTCGGTTGGTTGAGCATCGGCTGTCACGGGGGAGGTTGCGGCTCGAACCGCGGCCGGATCAACACTGAGGAGGTAGTGCTGTCTTTGTAATTAATTCATCTGCGAATGGTTAGACTTTTAAGTCTCCTCGGTTAAGGAGTATAAACCGTAACATTTTTACACCTAAAAGATTCCAGCTGAAAATGAAAAAAAATATAATTTTACAGTGCAACGCGCCTTACCGTGGCTTGCTAGGGTATAACCCTATCACTAGGGTTACCCTACCTGCTTGTAAACAGGGCCTTACAACTGTGCGAACTTTGCAAGGAAGAGTGACTGTCAAACACAACCTGATTGGTGGACAATTTGTAAAAAACTTTGTTTCGGTGGCCACGGTAAGGCGCGTCCCACTGTAAGCATTTTTAATAGTTCCAGAGACGGCAACTTAAAACACCTGCTTGAAAAGTTCAGAAAAGCTTTGTCATAATTCTCAGATCTATTAATTTCAAGAACAGTAAAGATACCCTAAAAGATACAAGCTTAGACTTGGGTGACCCAAAAACCTTTTAGACACCCTAAAAGATACTAGATCCCTGATATTAACCCCTAAAAGATACGACGATCATCCCCGTCCGTTGATATTCATAAGATCGGAGAGGACTTTTAATTAAATCGCCCTCGCTAAAGTTTCCTTTATCACCGCTTCCAGGCTGGTTAGTTTCACGCCGAACGGTGGATTGTGCTCGATTAGCAAAAATTTTGTAACTAATGCATGTATTAACGTTTTTCTTAAAATATTACTATTATTTTGAGACATTTTGTTGTAAATGGACAAACATTATACGGTGGCCCACATCTGCCAAGGCAAAACTTACTTTTCCACGGCAAAACTTACTTTCTCACGGCAAAACTTACTTTTCCACGGCAAAACTTACTTTCTCACGGCAAAACTTACTTTACACGGCAAAACTTATACTTTCCTACGTGTCTGGAATCCGGAATGGGGAATCTGGAATAAGAACTTGAACCAAAGTCACTTAAAATAATCCTGCGTCGTGCAAATGTTTACTTGCATATCTTTGAGTAATTTGTCACATGCTGACTCCTTTTGGGAGGGGGACTCATGTCGTAACATCGGAAGAGAATCCAGCTGTCTGGGCTTTTCTTTTTCTTGTTGGTGGAATGATAATGTTTTGACATCAAATATTACAGCAATTGTCTTCGGGCGCTCGATTTTCTTGATTACACTCGTTTGTTGAACGCATCCTTACATACGTAGAATACTTATGGAAAAGCACTTTACCACATGGAAATGAAAAATTTTCGTCTCAGATCCCTCTTTCTAAAAACATACAGGAAAATTGGTAATATCTAAAACAATTTCCAGCTTATTTCAAATCAAAACAATTGCTTCCCAAGTACTTATAGCGGTTACCATTCACACGTGCCCCTCAACGACTTTTTTTTCATTTTTCGAAACT
>NC_090892.1:47080902-47085902 GCF_036669925.1 Montipora capricornis | reverse complement strand
ACCAGCATACGCCCGACATCAGTACAAACAATACTCGAAACTTTTTGCTTCTCACAACTTTCAAGATCTAAGCTTACGCCAACAACAATCTCTTCGCCATCATATCATGACCATCTCTGACCACATATACCCACACCATTTTCAGTACTTTTTCCAATTATGCCTGTTGCATAATTAAAAATTCATCATTCCCTTCGTCACCATTTGTTCCAAATACACTCAGATAACCTTCTCCCGGTCCTTACATTAGTCAGCGAAACATTCAACGTCGTCTAAACATTTTTCGCATAGCTTGTCCGAAAAATCGAGAAACGTTGTTCTAAATTTAGGAAGAAGTAACTTTGACAAAATGGAAACTTTGTTTCATTTATTGGATCAGTTGTACTCTTTGAAAATGGTTAAGAATCCGAAACAGCCATGAGAAAAAATGGCAGATCCTTCACATTTGACTCAGACAATTTGCGTGTCTTCTCGTATTTCTATTTGGACAATCAGCACTCCCTCATTCACATCCCATACATCTGACCGGCCATTCACCCTTGAGAATGTTGATAAGACAATTTTGATCCTTCTAGTCTTTCCTGTTTTTATCGAAACAAAGCTAGAGCTAACTCGGTGGCTGTTGACGAAATTCCATCACCAAAATCTCTGCTCCGTACAATCGATGTACAAAGTCAGTATAGAATACGTACTCATCTAGCCCAAAAATGTATCTCGAGTATAGAACGGGAGCAAATGACTCCATACATTGGGAATATCAATGACAAGATACAAACGAAGAAAATAAACCTTTCGCAAGAGTGTGGATGTAAAAATTTTCGTGGTCAGCTATCGGATATTCTGACGTCAATGAAATGCTCAATGAGTTCGTTCTCTCACGTTTCTGAAAGTCTACAGCACGCAACCGATTGCCAACCCACAGTCCAAGAGGGTTGCTTCCAAGTATCAAAGACAACGCTTTTCAGTTGCTAAATAGCAGCAGATCTTTCACTAGGCACCTCTTTTGATTGAAAAACTGCAACTCATGTTCTCAGTACACAGTCAGAATTGCCCCTCAACGACAAGCAACACTACACTAGCGATGATGGTCTGGATAAAATAGCAACGAAACAGTTGCGACGAAACGAGGTTTATGATCTCAGTTTTCTACTGACTTTGTTTGTAAAATAAATTTCGTCACAAATTTAATTCCACCTCCAGGAGTATCACAAAATGTTGGATACTCTTCAGGACTTTTTAGTGTATTCATCTCTGCTGAAAGAAATATAGACTCCCAGCTTGCTGCAGTGCCTTTTTAGTTAGTTTATCTCAACATACGTAGATTATAGCATACTCACAAACTTACGATTTTTCAAAACCTCTCAACAGCACAAATATATGTAAACTCATAACTGACTCTATATGCAGCATATCGCAGTTGGGTGGCAATTGCTGCAATCGCGAATAATAAACTGATGATCTTCCGAGCAACAAGGCTCAACAAGAAACAAGGCCAAGTGATCATCATCCGAATGCTTTTAACGTTTATTCCTTCTTTTCACTTTTCCGCAACTGATTGGTAATAACAAATGATTACAGGCTATACTCGACCCAAAGAAAAAAATCTCTTTAGTACCCCCCGTCCGCCAGTTTTCTGCAGCACAAACAGCAGGATTCCCCGTTGTTGAAACACATTGCACTAGGAAGATAGGAACGGCGATTCCATCTAATAATGATCATTGGAAACGTTTTCCTTGGTCAGTGTCCTGATGTTCACGAGTCTGGTTCCAAAAATGAAGGAAATAGCTTATTCCGTTATACAAAAGTGCGACGCTTTCGTTTAAAAAGGCGGCTTAATAAGAGACCTCGGTCAGCGACAAAATGTGGGAATGCATGCATACAATCCAGTCCTGATCCTTGAAGCGTACATTTTCAAGCCACGGGGCAGACGTTTCCAGGGATAACTGGTCAAAGCATAATCGTTTTCGTACAGATAAACGTTTCCAGTAAACCTGAATCAGGCATTTCGACCCATTTATCATCTTCGTTCATTGTCCCGAGACTGAATAGTGGCCAATCTCTGCGACAGTATGGAATTCGTTTCAGTTAGAACATCATCCATAATATAATTTGAGACAAGCACGAGAATACCAGCATGTTTTACAGCAAGCTGCGATCTTGTAGTCTGTCCCCGTGCTCTGGTTTCAATGCCGAAAAACCCTTAAGTGTAAAAAGCTGAAACATACTGAACGTCGATCCTTACATGTTACTTGCGAAGTTTTCCAAGAATACCAGTATACTGTGTGTGTTGGAGATCACGACTCGATCAGATCGGTTATCCACAACCTACATCATATATGGGAGCTGTTCTCTTTGACGCCCCAAAGTTTGAAAAAGTTATCTCTGAAACCAAAAAGGACCAACTTTGTGTACAAGATGATGCACTCTTCTGCGTTTAACGATCTTCCTGAATGTGTCGGTTTGAAAAAGGGTGTGCTGTGTGTTCTTGATGCTACAAAGGCCCTATTGCTAAATATGGAGAATGAGGCATACTAACGGAACACTCTTAGGGCATGCGGAAGACATGTGCAGCTCAAAGTACAACTACAACAATACCCTTTGACGCAAAACATTCACTCCCACGAGCTCTCACGATAAAAATGCACTTAGCACCATCATGTAGATCACCAACAATGTCTGAGGCGGAAATCGCGAAAGCAGGGGATCTTTTTGGCCACGGACACTGAGCAACCTTTATGCCGACTGACAGAGTCTCCATCCCTGCTAAAGTTATGACGCCAAGTAGCTGCCATAGTTGTATGTAAGTACAATTGCCCAGCGTATAAAGTTAAGGTAAATGTGCAGTTTATCGGAGATGATATTACAGACAACAGGGTAATTGAATAATGTAAATAAATGATATATCGTATCTAGCGGAGCAAACAGACTGAGATAGGCGCTGCTAACCTTTTCATCTTATTTCCGGGGAAGACTTTGTTGATTTTCCGGAAGACGTACTTAATAAAGAGGGTGTGTTTTTTTTTTGCGAAATAAGTAAGTCGAGTCACCAAGACTGAGGCACGCATACTGATAACTTATTTGATGGTATTTTTATTTTATGTTAGATCTTTTAAGAACAGGCACAAGAAATCAAATTTGGGCGTGTTTTTATTTTTGACCTGTCAATATGGTCTTTGTAAATCGCACAATTTGAAAAAAAGACCAGCAAGTATTCGGTAACAAAACGTCCATAACTATTTCGTGTAGACGGACTTCACCAAGCAGTAGTGTTCTTCCTTTCGCAAAATAAGTCAACCATTGAAGTAGACTTTCAAGGTATTGAAAACTGAAACTTGTAAAACCGTTGAAGGATTCACTGTTAAAAAAATTCGCCGAGAGACAGTAAACTGTAGAAGAACAAACAAAACTGGAAAAAGATATTTCCTTTTCTCGTGAAGAGTGCTGAAAACGATCCGCCATTGCGGATGACAGTGAGGTGACGCACACTGACACTAACCGCAAGATAACACGCAGGAGTGCTTGGATCGGTGAATTATAACTTCAGCTAAAAGGAGAACACTTTCAATAAGAATGCCTTTAGATGATTTGTAAATCGATTACTTCAATTGCTTTTTCAGTTGCAGAGGGCCTAATTCACTGTAAACACTTTTACTAGTATTTAAATCAATTCTCTCTGAAAACGTCTTCTTCTTTTCAATTCGTACTTTCTTAACAAACTCGAAGAGGTGCCATCTTTGGAACCCTGTCTGCATATCCCAATTTACGGCTTTTTTTTCGTGACAATTGAAGAAGGACAGACTCATTGATTTTGATTTCATCACTCAGTCAGTTTAGTCGCTTCCTAGATTTTATCTATCACTCGTATTGTGTGCTCCATTTATTATAAACGCAGGTTTCTAATTTACCTATTTTAATTTTATTATACACATGGCTTTTGTCAATATTACTTTTAACATAATTATCGTTGTGTCGTTGTTGTCCCAAATCTTTCATCTTACTAAACTAGTAGTTGAAATGCGTTCGACAGTGTCGCTTTGGAAGCATAGGACCGAAGTTTGAGGATACTAGCTGTACTTGTGGTTTCAAAGGATGTAGCCGTGTAAGAATGTTCCATTGTGCTTACAATTATCATTGATGAGGAAGCGGCGAAAATCAAAACAACCACGCCGGGTAAAATTTCCGAATAGGAAATGTTGCAAACTTTGCAAGAGCATTGACTGAAACCTCATTCAAAAATCTGCGGCCGCGATGAATCTTGCCAGAGTGGTGTTACCTTGTTTTCTGTCCTAATTTCAGAGCTCCATTTTGTTTTCAAAGTTCGCTTGACTGATACTTTGATATTTTAACCTTCGAGGACATTTTGTTCGCAGTACCGAAGATAATCCACTCGGCCCCTCGGTCATAGCCCTTATCAATAATTTATCCGATTTCGTTTAAACGAAATTTGAAGATGGCAGAAAAGGAATGAAAACAATCAAATCAAATTAAGTGATACTTTCCACTTGAAGTGAGAACACTTATCAAAGAATGGCTTTCATCTCAGATAACTCAGTTTGATGCTAGAATACAAAAACAAAGGACTATAGACGAACATTGAATACTTAAGTTTTTTTCTTGCTCAGGCCATCCCCTTTTTTTTCTCCGTTTAGCGTCGTCCGACCGACCCAAATTTTTGGCATTTTCAAAAAAGGTAACGACACTTTTTAAAGCATTTTTATGTCGCATAGGCGTTTCGGTGGTTGATCCTTTTTTCCCACGCTTTCTTAATTTTGCAACAACATTCACCAACTTTTCCGCCATATTGATTTTGGTTTCACGTCTTGTTGTTTTCCTGGCTCCAAAGCTATGATGCTGGGATACCAGGCCTCCGATTCGGAAGCTGCTTAGTATTTTTTTTTTTTTAGGTTTTTTTTCAATCCGAGACCGACGACCGACCCAATATCAGGAAACGCATTCTACGCTAAACGAACAAAAAAGGGGGATGGCCTGACAGGAGATCG
>NC_090892.1:46997734-47067734 GCF_036669925.1 Montipora capricornis | reverse complement strand
AGGTTGGTTGAAAGACGAAATTGAAAAGATAAATAAAAGATTAAAAAACCGAAAATACTGACTAACTATTACAGAAATTAGATTAATTGAAACTCTACTATCAATGATGAACGTTACATCATTTTAAGATCGAGGAGAATCGCAAGTTCTCCTTGAAAACACACTCAGTTCATTTATTCTCTTTCATGAAGACCCATCGGCATTTCATACATTAAACACACTTTCACGAGCGGCTGTGACCAGCATACGCCCGACATCAGTACAAACAATACTCGAAACTTTTTGCTTCTCACAACTTTCAAGATCTAAGCTTACGCCAACAACAATCTCTTCGCCATCATATCATGACCATCTCTGACCACATATACCCACACCATTTTCAGTACTTTTTCCAATTATGCCTGTTGCATAATTAAAAAATTCATCATTCCCTTCGTCACCATTTGTTCCAAATACACTCAGATAACCTTCTCCCGGTCCTTACATTAGTCAGCGAAACATTCAACGTCGTCTAAACATTTTTCGCATAGCTTGTCCGAAAAATCGAGAAACGTTGTTCTAAATTTAGGAAGAAGTAACTTTGACAAAATGGAAACTTTGTTTCATTTATTGGATCAGTTGTACTCTTTGAAAATGGTTAAGAATCCGAAACAGCCATGAGAAAAAATGGCAGATCCTTCACATTTGACTCAGACAATTTGCGTGTCTTCTCGTATTTCTATTTGGACAATCAGCACTCCCTCATTCACATCCCATACATCTGACCGGCCATTCACCCTTGAGAATGTTGATAAGACAATTTTGATCCTTCTAGTCTTTCCTGTTTTTATCGAAACAAAGCTAGAGCTAACTCGGTGGCTGTTGACGAAATTCCATCACCAAAATCTCTGCTCCGTACAATCGATGTACAAAGTCAGTATAGAATACGTACTCATCTAGCCCAAAAATGTATCTCGAGTATAGAACGGGAGCAATTGACTCCATACATTATGAATATCAATGACAAGATACAAACGAAGAAAATAAATCTTTCGCAAGAGTGTGGATGTAAAAATTTTCGTGGTCAGCTATCGGATATTCTGACGTCAATGAAATGCTCAATGAGTTCGTTCTCTCACGTTTCTGAAAGTCTACAGCACGCAACCGATTGCCAACCCACAGTCCAAGAGGGTTGCTTCCAAGTATCAAAGACAACGCTTTTCAGTTGCTAAATAGCAGCAGATCTTTCACTAGGCACCTCTTTTGATTGAAAAACTGCAACTCATGTTCTCAGTACACAGTCAGAATTGCCCCTCAACGACAAGCAACACTACACTAGCGATGATGGTCTGGATAAAATAGCAACGAAACAGTTGCGACGAAACGAGGTTTATGATCTCAGTTTTCTACTGACTTTGTTTGTAAAATAAATTTCGTCACAAATTTAATTCCACCTCCAGGAGTATCACAAAATGTTGGATACTCTTCAGGACTTTTTAGTGTATTCATCTCTGCTGAAAGAAATATAGACTCCCAGCTTGCTGCAGTGCCTTTTTAGTTAGTTTATCTCAACATACGTAGATTATAGCATACTCACAAACTTACGATTTTTCAAAACCTCTCAACAGCACAAATATATGTAAACTCATAACTGACTCTATATGCAGCATATCGCAGTTGGGTGGCAATTGCTGCAATCGCGAATAATAAACTGATGATCTTCCGAGCAACAAGGCTCAACAAGAAACAAGGCCAAGTGATCATCATCCGAATGCTTTTAACGTTTATTCCTTCTTTTCACTTTTCCGCAACTGATTGGTAATAACAAATGATTACAGGCTATACTCGACCCAAAAGAAAAAAAATCTCTTTAGTACCCCCCGTCCGCCAGTTTTCTGCAGCACAAACAGCAGGATTCCCCGTTGTTGAAACACATTGCACTAGGAAGATAGGAACGGCGATTCCATCTAATAATGATCATTGGAAACGTTTTCCTTGGTCAGTGTCCTGATGTTCACGAGTCTGGTTCCAAAAATGAAGGAAATAGCTTATTCCGTTATACAAAAGTGCGACGCTTTCGTTTAAAAAGGCGGCTTAATAAGAGACCTCGGTCAGCGACAAAATGTGGGAATGCATGCATACAATCCAGTCCTGATCCTTGAAGCGTACATTTTCAAGCCACGGGGCAGACGTTTCCAGGGATAACTGGTCAAAGCATAATCGTTTTCGTACAGATAAACGTTTCCAGTAAACCTGAATCAGGCATTTCGACCCATTTATCATCTTCGTTCATTGTCCCGAGACTGAATAGTGGCCAATCTCTGCGACATTATGGAATTCGTTTCAGTTAGAACATCATCCATAATATAATTTGAGACAAGCACGAGAATACCAGCATGTTTTACAGCAAGCTGCGATCTTGTAGTCTGTCCCCGTGCTCTGGTTTCAATGCCGAAAAACCCTTAAGTGTAAAAAGCTGAAACATACTGAACGTCGATCCTTACATGTTACTTGCGAAGTTTTCCAAGAATACCAGTATACTGTGTGTGTTGGAGATCACGACTCGATCAGATCGGTTATCCACAACCTACATCATATATGGGAGCTGTTCTCTTTGACGCCCCAAAGTTTGAAAAAGTTATCTCTGAAACCAAAAAGGACCAACTTTGTGTACAAGATGATGCACTCTTCTGCGTTTAACGATCTTCCTGAATGTGTCGGTTTGAAAAAGGGTGTGCTGTGTGTTCTTGATGCTACAAAGGCCCTATTGCTAAATATGGAGAATGAGGCATACTAACGGAACACTCTTAGGGCATGCGGAAGACATGTGCAGCTCAAAGTACAACTACAACAATACCCTTTGACGCAAAACATTCACTCCCACGAGCTCTCACGATAAAAATGCACTTAGCACCATCATGTAGATCACCAACAATGTCTGAGGCGGAAATCGCGAAAGCAGGGGATATTTTTGGCCACGGACACTGAGCAACCTTTATGCCGACTGGACAGAGTCTCCATCCCTGCTAAAGTTATGACGCCAAGTAGCTGCCATAGTTGTATGTAAGTACAATTGCCCAGCGTATAAAGTTAAGGTAAATGTGCAGTTTATCGGAGATGATATTACAGACAACAGGGTAATTGAATAATGTAAATAAATGATATATCGTATCTAGCGGAGCAAACAGACTGAGATAGGCGCTGCTAACCTTTTCATCTTATTTCCGGGGAAGACTTTGTTGATTTTCCGGAAGACGTACTTAATAAAGGGTGTGTGTTTTTTTTTGCGAAATAAGTAAGTCGAGTCACCAAGACTGAGGCACGCATACTGATAACTTATTTGATGGTATTTTTATTTTATGTTAGATCTTTTAAGAACAGGCACAAGAAATCAAATTTGGGCGTGTTTTTATTTTTGACCTGTCAATATGGTCTTTGTAAATCGCACAATTTGAAAAAAAGACCAGCAAGTATTCGGTAACAAAACGTCCATAACTATTTCGTGTAGACGGACTTCACCAAGCAGTAGCGTTCTTCCTTTCGCAAAATAAGTCAACCATTGAAGTAGACTTTCAAGGTATTGAAAACTGAAACTTGTAAAACCGTTGAAGGATTCACTGTTAAAAAAAATTCGCCGAGAGACAGTAAACTGTAGAAGAACAAACAAAACTGGAAAAAGATATTTCCTTTTCTCGTGAAGAGTGCTGAAAACGATCCGCCATTGCGGATGACAGTGAGGTGACGCACACTGACACTAACCGCAAGATAACACGCAGGAGTGCTTGGATCGGTGAATTATAACTTCAGCTAAAAGGAGAACACTTTCAATAAGAATGCCTTTAGATGATTTGTAAATCGATTACTTCATTGCTTTTTCAGTTGCAGAGGGCCTAATTCACTGTAAACACTTTTACTAGTATTTAAATCAATTCTCTCTGAAAACGTCTTCTTCTTTTCAATTCGTACTTTCTTAACAAACTCGAAGAGGTGCCATCTTATGGAACCCTGTCTGCATATCCCAATTTACGGCTTTTTTTTCGTGACAATGGAAGAAGGACAGACTCATTGATTTTGATTTCATCACTCAGTCAGTTTAGTCGCTTCCTAGATTTTATCTATTCACTCGTATTGTGTGCTCAATTTGTTTATAAAAGCAGGTTTCTAATTTACCTATTTTAATTTTTTTATACACATGGCTTTTGTCAATATTACTTTTAAACATAATTATCGTTGTTGTCGTTGTTGTCCCAAATCTTTCATCTTACTAAACTAGTAGTTGAAATGCGTTCGACAGTGTCGCTTTGGAAGCATAGGACCGAAGTTTGAGGATACTAGCATGTACTTGTGGTTTCAAAGGATGTATGCCGTGTAAGAATGTTCCATTGTGCTTACAATTATCATTGATGAGGAAGCGGCGAAAATCAAAACAACCACGCTCGGGTAAAATTTCCGAATAGGAAATGTTGCAAACTTTGCAAGAGCATTGACTGAAACCTCATTCAAAAATCTGCGGCCGCGATGAATCTTTGCCAGAGTGGTGTTACCTTGTTTTCTGTCCTAATTTCAGAGCTCCATTTTGTTTTCAAAGTTCGCTTGACTGATACTTTGATATTTTAACCTTCGAGACATTTTGTTCGCAGTACCGAAGATAATCCACTCGGCCCCTCGGTCATAGCCCTTATCAATAATTTATCCGATTTCGTTTAAACGAAATTTGAAGATGGCAGAAAAGGAATGAAAAACAATCAAATCAAATTAAGTGATACTTTCCACTTGAAGTGGAGAACACTTATCAAAGAATGGCTTTCATCTCAGATAACTCAGTTTGATGCTAGAATACAAAAACAAAGGACTATAGACGAACATTGAATACTTAAGTTTTTTTCTTGCTCAGGCCATCCCCTTTTTTTTCTCCGTTTAGCGTCGTCCGACCGACCCAAATTTTTGGCATTTTCAAAAAAAGGTAACGACACTTTTTAAAGCATTTTTATGTCGCATAGGAGTTTCGGTGGTTGATCCTTTTTTCCCACGCTTTCTTAATTTTGCAACAACATTCACCAACTTTTCCGCCATATTGATTTTGGGTTCACGTCTTGTTGTTTTCCTGGCTCCAAAGCTATGATGCTGGGATACCAGGCCTCCGATTCGGAAGCTGCTTATTATTTTTTTTTTTTTAGGTTTTTTTTCAATCCGACCGACCGACCCAATATCAGGAAACGCATTCGACGCTAAACGAAGAAAAAAGGGGGATGGCCTGACAGGAGATCGGAGTGACGAATGGTAAAATCCGAGACTCGCCTAGACGCCGAGACCCTCGTTTGAGAATCCGAGACCAAGACCACAAGACGCAAAATATTTTAAGCAAGATCCGATACAACGTAGATTTGATTTTAGTGGTGTACTATATTTCAGCTGGCCAAACCAGCCTTCTTCAGGTACAATGAGAGTTTACATTGAATTGCTTCTACGTACATATATATATATATATAGTAAATGGATGTTGACGTAATACTGGAAAGAATGTGATAAAACATGGCAGTTACAACGATTTTGAATTCAAATACTAAGAGTAACGGGAAAATAACGGAAATCACTGTAAATAATAAACTGAAATCTAATACGTTTCTTCGCGGATATTAAGACCGTTGGGATCAATTGTCCTGCCTTTTGAAATTAAAAAGCTTCCCTGGCCTTACGGATCGAGTCTCTGTTAGAAAATATTTTTTCAATAGGAATTAATAGCATGTCCTTAGAAAAGTTGTGGGGAGAAGAGAGGAAATGTTCTGCGACTGTAGTAGGTTTGGATTTGGTGTTGGCGTTATCTAAAGTGCGACGGTATTCATTAAAACGGTCTTTTAAACGTCGTTTAGTTTCTTCTATGTACTGTACATGGCATCTGTTGCATTGAATCATGTAGATAAGGTTTTTAGTTTCGCAAGTTATGTGGGAATTAATGGAGCGCGTTTCGCCAGTAGAGAAGAATGTGTAGTTGGTTAATCCATGGAAAATGTAAGAACAGGTAGCGGCGCAGTTTTTGCCACAGCGAAAAGAGCCGGAAGGAGGTGCGGAATTAGAGTGAGCTACATTAGGGGACAGTTTAGCTGACGCAAGACGCAAGACTTCATACCGAGATAAATGCAATATAAACGAGACTTTGAGACTCTTCGTAAAGGCTGTCGAGATTTCGATATCGGATGAAAAGTTTGCGAGTGCCAAGATTTTGGAGGTACCATTCGCCACGCCTAGGAGATCAAAGGACTGGCTGCATTTATGTACCAGCAGACTTAGTTCAGTTATCCTTGTGTAGCCTCGTGCTGTTGTTATGGAATGGCATACATTTATTGCAATAGTTCCACAGACAAAGCGAGTTTATTTGACAAACGAGAAATCAATATAATTACAAGAGACAAGCAAAAACTTTGTATTAGAAACAAGAACAGCATGAAACAACTCTTAAGCCGATGATACACGGTTCAACATTTGTTGATCAGCAAATGTTGCAGCTCTTGTTCAACAAATGTTGAACAGTGTGTCGTGTCCGGCAAGTTGAATGTTGAAATATGCCATTCACACGTTTAATGTTGCTGAACGACGTTGAACGAAAATAGAGACCAGCTCTATTCCGTTCAACACGTTTGTGCAACATTGTTCAACATTTGTTGAGTAACAAATGTTGCACATTTGTTGAGTAACAAACGTTGCAAGATGTTGAGCCGCGTACTACTTGTAGCGGTTTTGAGGAGCAAACGCTAAGAATACCAGTAAAAGGTAGTTGACTCACGCTAAGCCATGTTGGCCGATATTTATGCAAGGGTAAACCGAAAAAAAAAAAGAATGTAGCAAGGGCTTCAGGTACAGTTTCGAATACTAAGCAATTACGAGCGGTTTATAGTCACAAACGTGACAAGTGACAAGTTTTAGTGCAAGTCTCAATCTTCACAGGTGTCCGTGAAAACAAAGACGACCTATTGTAGGCCTGGTTTTTAGGCTTTGAGATCTTAGCGGTCATCCCAGTTGTCACTTCATAATCGATATAGCACTCAGTTTATTTATAAAGCCCTACCATTTTCATTTAATTAATAATTAAAGATTTGTAACTGAATTTTAAATCAACGTAAACACTTGACGATTCAAGTTTTCCGACGTGTTTTGCCGTGGATCTCAAATTCCACCAAACCGAGCAAAGCAGTAGCACACGTACACAGGCTAGCCTGCTAGCAGGGAGAGCAGGCTTGGAGGCTAAGCACAGGCCAGTATCCAGAGTATCAATGCCAGAAAACTCACTGAACAGGGGCACCCGACGTCAATTTTTAGAAAATATCTGTTCGGAAGACGATTTGAGATCTAGAATTTACGGATCATCTGTTGCAAAACTTCTTGCTTGCCTGCCTCTCCAAGGATTTTCGAACATCTGAAAAATGGTATAATTTTTACCTTAAAAGGTCACCTAGAATTTTCGGGAGCCTTTTTTCTGGCTGAAATTTTCGAAAAGGTAAATTTTGATCCCTATAATTTTCGGATCTCTAGACTTTCAGCTAGGAAATCCGAACAGATGAAACATTTTTAGGGGATAAAAATATGCCTATATCTACCGTTTAAATACTAAAATACGTTTGACAAAGCTATGTTTGAGTGGTTTTGAACTATATTCTCGTTGGGTGCCCCTGACTGAAGTTCACTCCCATTTGAGGATGAGTGCTCTTGTCTGTCTTTGACTTGCCTGTGTTATAATGTGCCAACTATTCAGTGATCAAAGTCGTTTTGTTCTCCTTGGTATTAAACTAAAACACCGGAAAATCAAAAATCATTGGAATTACGAGCATCTGGAAGTGGTGTTATAATGTGACAAATTTTCAAAGGACGTCACTGACTACCCCGTATTAACTAACCTTCATTTCAACACGTTGACATTTGAAGCTTGCAACACGTGGAGCCGTGTTTAGAAAGTAACATTCCGAATAAACAGAACAGCGTTTAAAAAACCCTATTGGCAGGAAAGCGTGGTTCCATTGAATCCAAGCTAAGCCTGCGAAGGAGGAGAGTTTGGTGTACTAAACTTTTCGATTAAAGTGGCAGCGGGAAAGGTGGACCGGAGTCCTTTGACGTTTCTTTTGAGGCCTCTGGTTGTCCTTTTGCCCAGGCCATCGCCAACCACCGACTAGTTTTCCCAAACAGACATCTGTTTCATTCCTGTGAAGCGAGAAAAGCAAGCAAGCAGCAACAACCTTACTGCTTATCGAAAGAAAAACGGTTGCGAAACTCTTTTTGTGAAGCTTGTGGACTGATAGGGAGATGGCTTTGGTTAACAACAAAGTGGTGGGAATACTGTCAACCGATTTATCAAATGCTTCATCCGCCAGTGTTGTTGATCATCATTGTTTGTGTTTCGGCTGTAACTCGTATGTTTAGGTTTCTGCCGGTTTTACCAGTGTAAGTGGCCCGGCAAAAGCTCAATGTGGTATTGTATACTGTTGCTTCCTGTCTGCCCTTGGGGTCGTCGTTGTCTTTGATTAGTTACTAAGAGTCGTAAAGTCGCTATAGGTCTCTGGGCAAGGCGCTTGTTGTAAGCTAAAGTTGTAGTAAGCGTGCGATAGTTTCAGAAGTCTCTTTTATGTTCGCTGTGGTAACGGTTGTGGTGGTAGGACTGTTGTCGTTTTGTCTGGTGTATGTGTTGCGTTTGACGAAATCTGTGCTATAGTTGTTCTTCCCAAAAACGTTGTTTAATTAACCCTTTAAGCCCTATATCCACACTGAAATTCGTCAAACCGTTCCTGTTCATTTTGTATAAACAAAGTGAGGAGAAAGTTGATGCTGGTTTGTCTTCCTTCGGAATTAAAGGGGGTAAGTACTTAGTTTCGTTTGCTAAACTGTCGTTTGAGTCACAAACTATTTGTGTTTGCCTCGTTAAGGTTCGTATAGTGGTCGCTTTGTGTGTCGTGGGATCGTAAGATGTTTGGTCCAAAAAAGGCTGTTCCTCTTTTTTTTTGTATTTGAGGATTTACTTACCACTAAATTCTCCAATGCTCATTTCTGTTTCAGGGTAGAGATGGTAAGTCGGAGATCCACAGAACGAGACTATGAGTCGACTGGTATCATCGATCACTCGCCATCCTCACAACCAATCACGTTACTTGTCCCACTACCAATCACAACATAGATCAGAGCATCACTTCATTCACTTGAATTTCCGTCACTTGACTCCGGCTGAAGATGAATTCTAATTCCTCTTTGGTTGACGAAACGTCAGCCACTGCTCACTTTCCGGCACCTTGACAACCACATTCTATCGAGGTACGTTACTCCTGCATTCAAACCATTTTCTATTTCACCAATCATATCAAGAACATTTGTTGTAATGGTGCAAAAAGGGTAGGGATCCTTATGGAGAGTCAAATTTGATACCGACACCGTCAGCTAGGTTAAGAATATATCGAGCCTGTATTCTTCCTAAAATCACATATAGTCATATACATGGCATAACTTTCGATCATCGGACGATTTCAAGAAAACTTGAACGATTGCAAGAGGGGCTATCCACTGTGAAAAAAGTAGTCCTTATGAAGTGCTTCTCAAAAGAGCGAATCTTCCAACGTTACGAAATCTCAGACTACAGGACAGTCCCAACTTGCATTTCACACCTTTTTGGTGGAAACACGTATATACGAGTAATTATAAGTTACAACACTACTTCGTATGGCAAGCATAGCTTAAGGTACATGGCGGGTCCTTTTATTTGGCCCAAGCTAAAGAAGTCTTTCAAAGCTGTGGAATCCTTAAGAGCATTGAAATGCCATGTAAGGCGGAATGTAAAAAACCCAGTGGAATGTAATATCAAACAAATGTAAGTAATATATACAACTGTATCACAATCACAAACTCTTGGCTTCGCCTCGAGTTTGTAAGTGTGATACAGATCTGACGCAAATATTGTATATGACTTATTAAACGTCAGCATTTAAGTGCTAATGTACACTAGGTATTTTTGGTGATTCACGACATTTTAACAGGGAAAACTGAAAGAAATGTTTATGTAAATGAAGAGAAATCTGTATCAGATATACATTGATTAATAAAGCATTTCTTTTCTTTTCCCATCATGAATTACCGATGTATTTTATAAGGATCGTTATTGTTGTTACGGGACATATTTGTAGACACAGCTTCAGCGTTTTAACTTCTTCATAGGTTATTCTGGCATGGAACTTCAGTACTCTGCCGTTTCAGGCAGCCAACTCTCTTTAGCTCTCTTTCAAACTACTAAAAACTGGCGTTAACATATGCTCCTGCTGAGCTATGATTGGCCAAAAATCTTGAAAAGTTACACAAACGTGATCCTAACACTCTCATGCAGCAACCAAGGCGGAAAAGCTTGAGTTAATTAAATTGTTGGATAAATTGATGGCAACGGAAACCGAAGTTTCCGCGGTCCTTTACACTAACCCGCGCGGGCTAACCGCGGGAAAACTAACACTACAGATAATGACGTTAAGATGCCTAACATGGTCGGTATTACAACTTTATAAGAAAGAGCCGCTGAGACGGTCCTCGTGTCTCCAACAACATAGGCGGAAATTCGGCTTTTGCCTAAGGATTTTTTTTGTGGGAAAGTTACTTAAATTAATTGAGATGGACGAGGGTGTTTACGACACTTAATTTGGTTTGCACGTTTCAATTTCTTATGTAAGTTCTTAAGCACCGTGCATTAGAATACTTTGCATACAATAAAACGATCATGAAAATATAGTTTAAAATATTATAAAATATGCTTCAACACTGCATTTGTGTAATAAGTAGTTCAACGATACTGGGAAGAATGGGACGGAATTTAGTTAGTTATTAATGAACTTATGGTGACAGAGACGGGATTGAGTTTAAGTAAAAAAAAAAAAATTTATTTAGCATTTTAGATAGGTGATAGGTGAACCCAGTTAGTTTCATTGTAAACTAGAACGGAAGACACGTAAATAGACCTCTTTGATAATGGCGGCCAAATTTAATATTCTTTTGTCTTGTCTACGACGAGCAAACTTCAAAAGAATAGTTGTTTCAAAATGAGGGAAGCAAGTCTAATTAACATAAATACTTAATTAAGCAATAGAGGACTTTTCCGTGTTTACATAGCCTCATCTAAACACGAGGGGGAGTTGGGAAAATTCGAGACAGTTACGCAAATCCTCGACGCAAACTCCCCGAGTCTCTATTATACAATATATCTGAAAAATACTTCGATAAATGAAGGAAAATGCTGGTTTTTTACTTCTTGATTGAAACAGATTTTCTTGATACACACTCATATTTTCTACCAGCCAATGGAAAAGCACGTTTGACAACACATAACCAATCAAAATTCGTGTGATGTCATAACCTGCGATCAGGCCCATTTTTAGCTTCGCCCATATGTTCTCTCGTGTCGTCGCTCGCTAAAATTGGGTTTTTTCTTTTCGATAACTCCACAGTACGTACCACGTGAAACAAAAATAGAGCTTGATCGCAGGTAAGTGATGTCAAAGCCGTGTTTACATACTCTCATCTAAACACAACTATTGACCAATGACAGTGCGCGTACTATCCTAATTAATGTAAAAGTGGTTGCCATTTATGAAGGTGTTCTATAAAGGTTATAATCATGTAAGACAAATCTGTGCAAAATCTCGATGTTCTTGACCTTGCTGACTTTTTACCACAATTTTTACCAGAATGCCTTGCGCAGCGACCAAAATGCATTGCTCCACAGAAATGTTTGTTAATCGAGTCTGTCGAGCCTTCAAGTGTGCTTTTATCAAGTCTGTCCATTTTGGCCTGAGTAATGAAGTATTATTTTGGATATTTTAAGGCCGTGTTTTAAAGCTGTTCTTTTTGTTTAACTTGATGATTCAAAAGAAATGTCACAAAACAACCCACCCACCTGACGCACTGAAAATCTGCTTCGCCTCACCTCGTTGTCGAGGTAGCCTCCCAAGAATACCTTGCGCGCCTAGAAAGTTTTACCCGAGACCACAATGCACGCCTTGTTGTGATCAACTGAGATTATCTTAAGATATAACAACAAATCACCATACCTACGAAGGGACTCCGAGAATATCTCCTAGAGTTTAAAGACCCTGCCGGGCCAATAGACCTCTTTCATAATGACGGCCAAAGAAAATGTTCTTTGGTTTTAATGCTAATAATCCTTTCCAGCCTCGCTACGACCAGCAAATTCAAAAGAATTTTTGTTTCAAAATGAGGGCAGTAGGTGTAATTAACATACATACAAAATAATGTAAATGTAGTCGCCATTTATGAAAGTGGTCTATTATCTGCCAAAAAAAATTAATTGCCTTCAAAACATTTTCCCGGCATTTTCACTGTTTTAACCAATCTCGACCCCAGAGCTCTCCTCTTGACTGAGGGAGAGAAGAGCTCTTGGGATCCCTGAAGCAAAGTGTCTTCTCATTGGTTTTCGTGAAGAACAATCAAAAGCGTCTCTAATTGGTGCATTCATGTTAGCTCGAGGAGTGAGCAGGCGTCGTAAGGTTCAATTTATCTATCATAACGTTTTTCTGTCATATCCGTTACATTTGTTTTCTCTCTATAGCTTGTATTTTAATTTGTAACGGTAAAATAAATTGCTCCCTGAAGAAGTCAGGCCGTACCTGACGAAATATTGTATAGGAAAAAGATACTAGCCTCAGCAGTATAGCCAACCTTGCTCTATCATAAATATAAATCTGCTACTTAGATCCAGCAGGAATCGGCACCTTTGCTTCATCCAGTTGGCCCTTGCACACAAAATTGTTCAAGTTCGTCTAAAGGCCCCGGCAAACGACTTTAACATTAATTTGCTTCAACATCTGTTCGATCTTGTTGAACGACGTTGGCTGTTGGAGTGGGGCAAACCGTTTCAACATCAGTACCATTCAACATTTGATTGAACATCAGTCCAAGGCTGCAGCCGTGATTGTTACTATGGATACGGATATGGATACGTTATTTGGAGACCGATTAGTGCCCGGCAAGCGACTTCAACTTAATTTAACCTTCGCGAAAACAAAATACATGTTGAATGGTTGTTGAAGCAAAGTTTAAATGCTTTTAAACTCATTCAACATCGATTCAACTTCGTTTCAGCATGTTTCAACAAGGTTGCAAAGGTGGGCGGGTGGGGGGGGGGGGGGGTGTGCAAATAGTTTCAACATCGCTTCTCAACAAAATCGAATGGATGTTGAAGTAAGTGTTGAAGCTGTTTACCTGTGCCTTGAAGGAAAACAGTACCGCCAAGTTTTTTTTTTTTGCCTCCAAAATCTAGCAGTACCCGTGCGAAAAATAGATAATACCGAAAACTTATGGACTAAAATCCATCATAGATCGAGACTTCTAGGCTATGGACGTCTGCTATAGACCTTTTCCATAATGGCGGCCCGATAAAATATTCTTTTGTTTTATAACTGATAAGCCTTTCTAGCCTCGCTGCAATGGGCAAAATTCAAAAGAATATGTTAACCAAAATGAGGCCAGTAGGTCTAATTAACATAAATACAATAGAATATCAAATCGGTCGCCATTGTTACCCATAGCGCCACCCTGTTAGGCCTGGTTTTCACTAGCGAGGCAAGCATAATCACAAGTAATAGACGCAAGCGCATTTACTTGTTGTTCATTAGTGTCTCAGTATTGTTCTGACAAAAGGCGCCAATGAACAACAAGCTACTGAGTTTGCGTATGCTTATGCTTGCGTCGCTTGTGAAAACCAGGCTTTAATGACCACTTTCAACGAAATTCATTTTGGATAGTTAGTTTTTTGGACAGGCAAACAGAAGATACAGTATCTAGAGTTTCGCAATGAAAGCACCGTTTGACTCATATTGTTTTATTGCCACTTCGTAATCTTGAATTCTTCGTTCTGTTACTCGCATATAAGCAACCGAGACATTATCCAGCAATTTCATATTCTTGGGCTAATTTGCACTTTCGTTAATGCTTTGTGTATGCATGTTTTGACCAACACCTTTCAATGAAGAGAAAATAAAAAACGCAACTGAAATTTTGCCTAACGCTTGATCTTTGTTCTTTTTCTATTATTTGCTTTTCTAATCGTTATTCCTTACCCCTCCCACCTAATTTTATTACTCTCGCCCCAATTTTCGCGCGGCCAGACTGGCTCTTTCGCCCTTCACTTTGCTTTGATATTCATTCCTCTTTTCTTCCCCTCCTCTATCATTTATCTCTTTCCTTCTTTTCTATTCTCATATTTGCTTCCTATCTCAGTTCCTGAATCTGGCGGATTTGCTCCAAGTTTTCGTGATTCAGAGAGTTTTGCTAAACTGATGCAGAAATAGGCCTGTGAAATACAACAAGAGCTCTTAACGATTCCCGAAAACTGAAAGGGAAAAAGGAATGCTGTAGATACTATGAAAAAAGTCCCTTTTTTATTGATGAATAGTAAACTGGTCTACTGAATATTGTGGCTATTTTCAGAATTACATACAATTGTCCCGTCATGGAGATGATTGCAGTTAGTAAACAACAGTTTGCGATGATCCGCCTGGCTTTCACTTCCTCCAAACTTGGATTTCATTTCGGGCCTCCTCGCAACTTCTAATTTTGCCTAAATGATCTACCTGACTTTCATTTCATGTATCCAGCAGTTAAAATATCTATATACTCTAAAATCACTTGTCCCCTCCTTAGTAAGAAAGGAGAGTGCGAAGCGGTAAAATTAAGGGAGTATCAGCCGAACATAACAAGAATGGCGTGCAGAGGACAGTGGCGCAGAAACATAACACAGAGTTACTGAGGTTGGGGAAGATTTGCGTAGCTGGCTCACTTTCTGAAGAGCGGCTGGTTATCCAGACTGAAATTCGTTGGGGATGCAGATGAATTTAGTTACCGCTCGCTATCTTTAATATGATACATAAAGAAAAAGACGAATTGAATGGGATCACTCAGTGGAGAAAAGGGGTTAATGTTTGCTTCTTGCGTGATATATGAGCGCATATGACTGAAGATCGGAAAAAGTGGTCCCTATTCGTTTAAAAAGCAAGCAATCTGAACTTTGTTACTGAAATAATTAATTTTCATTTGGATTTAATTGTGAACGCCATCACCGCACTAGAATGTGAACTTTGGTTGAATATGATTCAAGTTACAAAATGAAACAAACAAACTGACCTTTATCACTAAAACTGAAACAGTTTCTTTATCTGGACTGTAAACTTTAAACTCAGTGTATTGTTTATGGAAGTCGTTATTTTATTCCACTCGATCTAAGACGTTCTACTTCAAAGGAGACTTCACATAATGTGTCCAAAGTCCAGACTCCCTACTTTGATCAATTTAGTGTCGATTTTAATCTGAAAGCAATGTGTCTTTCAAAATAGTCACAGAATAAAGTCCCTGCGTATTTAACAAGTTTAAAGTACAACGTACTTATGTAATATGTTACGAAATAATTCATCGAAAGTTAAGCATGCAATTAATAGAAGAAAAATGTAGGAGTGACTCTAACAAGGCTTATTTTTACAAGCGACGCAAGCGTACGCACATTAAAAGCATAAATTTTCTTCTCAATGAGCAAAATCGCTGTTGGGTTTGCGTTGTGCTGCTTGTGCCTTATATTCTTGCGTCGCTTGGCTTGAGGAAAAAAATTACCATTTACCTTAATATTTGGTAACCTTTAATTTTATCGAACGTCAAAGAGTCAGTCACAGAACAGTTTATGTCGCTTTTAAAAGTTTTTTTTCGTAAGAGATGGATGCAAAACCTAGTTCGAATATAAAATGTAGAATACCCGGCCACTATCGTGTTCTTTCAGCGGCATTCTCTGTAAACACGGCACGTGACAATATTCGTAATCCATATGCAAATAGCCCATGAGGCCTTAAAGCTACTAGCCTTACGATAACAATGATACATTAATATTCGAATCCCGCAAACGGGAATCCATTGATGCAATTATATGACAAGATTTGATTAATTAAATGATTTTACATGTAAATCGGTCATTCGGGTGCTTTGTCATTACCAACCGAGGTTTCCATTTTTTGGAATGCTTGGAATGTCAATGTTGTTGATCGGCCACCCAAGCAAAGGACCATTGGTGGTTCTCAACATTTCAACGCTGTCACTTAGAATTACACCATACAATGTCGAAAAAACTCAAACAAAAGCATTTAACACTTAACCTGGGTCACAGCTAATTGCTGAAATGTAAGTCAAGTATTTTCAAATTGATGTAATCTAATTTTCTCTTCTGCCGTCCTCAGCGAACAATAGAGCATTCCCTCATCATTTCATTACCATGGTTCGAGACCACATTCCAGCGCCATTATAACCAAGAGGGAGGGTCTAAAAAGTCACTTCGTGTACACTTTATTTGTAGAACCTTCGTACTACAGAGAGTTATTTCACACTTATGTACGTCATTCAGCAAATTGATCTAAAGTGGCGTCCAAGACAGGGTGGCGCGTGACTGCGTCTTTCACTATTGACAAGAAGACTACTTTTCTTATCTGCTTAAATCGCAGACAAAGCCTCATTCTTCAGGTTAAAATATCATTTGTGAAGATGATTGATTGGAAAAGGTGAACCAAAGAGCCAGTTTATGGTTGAACAATCTGAAATTAGAGATTAAAGGCGCTGTTACACTGCAATGTTCTCGTGCCACTTTTCTCGCAATGTTTTGTAAGAGCGCCTGCATATAACAATACCCGGCATTCATAGGCAAATACGTGACCTGGTGTTGTAGTGTGTATCGAATATCGATATACCGATAATGTGATATAACAATACTTTCCCGTTCGAAATATGACAAGAACTCACATTTTAGATACGAAAAACCTTAAATAACAATGACCACAACCAGGTTTTCTGAGCCCGCGAGACTGAGCACCCCTAGCAAACCATTGTTTTCACGAAAACCACTGGTCAGCAACCTAGTTCTAGTCATTGCTATTATTAGATGCCTCCTTTTTTATGTGCCACGTGACCGGCATATTGAACAGGGATTCACGTGGAATTGCTTAAGTTTTATGAATGAGCAAGGGTGTCAGTTGAAATTTGTGCAGCAGGCGAGCGGTAAATGTGGAAAAGAGATACGAGTGTAGCATCGAGTAGTAGTAATTATTAAAAAGGAACTTGTCAAGAGCAATTTAATGAACTTAAAGGTTAAAGATATCAACTAAAAAGTAAAGGAAAGTAAAGTAACCGTATTTAACGTCGATAACTCGTAACAGTAATTCAACTGACAAACCTGAGGTCGACGGTGCGCTCATTTTACTCCCCCCTCTCCATCAGTGCTCCGTTTTACGGGTATTTAAAGCTACTTAGCTACATGGAAAGGAAAGAAGTCGAAACAAGGATGCGAGATCCGAGAATCGAACTCAGGACCTCTTGCACCAAGGCCGCGCACTAACCGACTGTGCCATCATTGCTCCATCATTGCACCCTCATTGGTCATGCAACTCATATTTTTACCGTACAGCCGCAGCGTCAGCCGTAAGGATATCATTTATTTTTGTTAATACCAAGATTACTGACGATAATTCGGAAAGCATTTTCCCATGCAATCAGGAAGTGCCAAGAGATTCGCTAAAAGGCTTAGCTTTTAAACTACTCGGTATTATTATTTAAAGTGGAGCGAGCATATTGATTACATATCGAAAAAAGCCTCGAAGCGCCTGTATTCTCTAAGGATTCTTAAGAAAGTTAATGTTAATAGAGATGGAATCCTCAAAGTTTACCTGACAACAATAAGACCTATATTAGAATACGGCGTGCAAGTCTGGGAAGATATTCCTGAATATCTTTCAAATAAGCTGGAATTAATTCAAAAAAGGGCTCTACATATTATCTATCCATGCCACAGTTATTTAGATGCCCTTAATATTACCAACCTCAGCAGCCTGAAAGAAAGACGAACTCAGCTCTGTTGTAAATGTATTCGGAAGATGTCTCAAAATGATAACCCCATTAACTTCCTCATAGCGAAAACAGCAACTAGTGGACATAGTTACAACCTGCAGTCCGGCTACAACAATAGAAATATTGTTTATGGTGATAGGAGTTGTTGCCGGACCCAGCCTTCAGGTTCCTTTATCTCATTCAATAGTAAATATATAGATATGTAAATAGTTAATAAGATTTTTGTTGTTTTTATAGTAGTAGTAGTAGTAGTAGTAGTAGTAGTAGTAGTTTTAATTAATTAATTATTTATTTATTTATTGTAAATTTTTAACCCTTTAATTCAGTTAATTCTGCAATGTGGCAAATAAACGGTATATTATTATTACTATAATATCATGGGTGACAAATTACTCCTTAATTTAGGCGCGAAATTTCAGCGCTAATTTATAATTTCACGTGTGAAATTACAAAATTGCCATGGTAACATCTCTTGTATCTCGGTCAGAGCCAAGATGGCGTCTAGATTTAAGACAGTGACCATTGAAGAAGTTACGAAATTAAAAGAAGCGGCAGAAAATTTAAATACGTGAAAGAGCACAATTAACTGGGTGAGAGTTTTTGAGAAGTGGTGTGATGAAAATAGCCTTGAGAAAAACCTGGAGATGATTCTTCCCGAGCAGTTGGATAAAGTACTCGAGCGATTTTACAATTACGGTTGTGAGCGTAATTTATCACCCACGACATTAAAAGGTAATCAAATGGTTTTTTCTTGAAATTAGGAAATAATTTCACTTGCGTTTTGTCAAAATTCTGATAATTTCCCTCGCCAAAAGTCTCGGGAAATTATCAGAATTTTGACAGAACGCAAGTGAAATAATTTCCTAATTTCACTCGTCGCCATTTGATTACACATACTTATTATTATTATTATTATTATTATTATTATTATTATTATTATTATTATTATTATTATTTAATAAGTATTTATACAAGTAGAATCTAAAAAAAGGAAAATGGAAAAATAGCCCTCTTTTTCAGACTTCGTGAGACTTTATTCCACAGGACAAATCGGCCTTGCTATTTTTGATTCCCTACTAGTTGTACTACTAGTTCGTTTTCCCGCAATCATGCAAAAACTCTTTTTAAAAAAAACCTACTTCATAATCTTGATTGGATCATGGGTAATCAGGGCTTTCGCCTTCATAAACCTAACATTCACAACTGAGTTGATTTAGACTCGATATATATCCTCAGAAGTTCCTATATATTGCCATGTTTTCTCCATAAATTTTCTGTAATTTTGAGCCTTTGGAAATTACAGGAAATCGGGTAGAAACTTTGTTTAATAAATTTAATTCCTACAATAGCTATTCTATCCAACTTCACTCACCGTACTTTTAAGCACATATCTTTTGTTTCGTAAGATAAAAGCACCCAAAACTGCCTATCGATCATGAATACTTTTTATCGTTTTGAACTACCATACAAACCTTTAAGTAATGATCCGTGTAAGGTGGATAGCAATTTCCTTTGTTATGCGGCAACGGGGCTTTCCCCACATAGGAATGTTATCATTTTTACACAGAGAATGCATAAACCTACAGGAAAGCCGTTAACGCAATAAAATTCATTTACAGCCCACTTTGAAAGGGTGTTTTTTTGTGTTAAAAGATTTTGACCAATCACAAGAGTTGAAAACAAAAGCCAAGAAACGTTTACAATTTTACATGTTCCCCACATACGATTTCTGTGGAATTCATTTAAACTGAGACCAGATGAAAGATGGAAGATGGTTGGAAAGTAAGGATGAATATAATACTGCTTTTATGAAGTTTTGGTAACTTTTGCTGTTTAAGCCAATCAGAAGTAAGTACAGACAATAGAAAAGTTATCACCTTTTAGCATTCCAATATTGAATTCCAACATGTTCGCTGCCGTTGTTGCTATCGTTCTTATCTGGACCGTTTCTTAAATTTCCCGCTCTGTGCTGCCCTGGTTACCCATGATGCACTCAAGAGCGTGAACAGACGGATACATGCAAACTGAAATACGCAAATACAGACCCAGATGTAAATTAAGGCTAAACTGACAGCCACAGGTTCACTTTTTTCCAAAGTACACAACCTGTTCACGTTATAGCTAGCAAAACGAACAAGGATGTCTTTTACTCTGCTCCACTGTTACTATTTAAAGGTTTATTGATACATATCAACATTCGAAAACCATTGGAAGCTTTCTGACAGGCAAGTACCGCTTATTTTGTTGTCTGGTAGTGCACGGAGATTATTTATATCAGATTATATAAACACCTCGAGGTACAATCAACATTTCTAACAAAACACCGAACACCGCGAAATAAATTGCTGCTCTATAATGCGTTCCATAACTCACTGGTCACACTTAGAATACATGCGGCCATAGCAAAATGTTTTTAAATTCATCAATGCTGAGCTGGTAGCAATGCCTCGCAACAAAATAGGTTGCAGAGGATGCTTAAATCTAAACGACCTAGTCAAACCATGCAATTAAAATTTCACTGATCGACGATTCATAACGAAAGACACCTGAAGTTACCGACGGAAACTCTGACGTTTGACAAACACTATATTGACCAATACTGTTAAAACCGGTACAAATGCAAAAAAATTATGAGCATATGTTTAATACCTTCCTTAATCCTTAATCCTCTGATTTACAGACAATCTTGACACGGAGCCGCAATTTGTGCAATGTTTTGTTTGTGACTAATTCCGGTGGGCCCTACACAATGTCTTACTACTTTGTGACTCCTCAAAGTATATGCGATAGCTTTCTATCTAGATAGATCCCTGTGGCGAGGCGTTGTATCTGCAGTCTCGAGGGCAGTCGAATGATGATGAGCTTTCCATCCACTCTGGGGGCGCAGTTTGAGATGCCTTACCGAAATTCACCCGGCGCCGACGAGCCTGTTACTTGGTCAACAACTCAATTTAAATATTGACCAGTAGCGTCGGAGATTGTAAAGAGCTGAAGTTGGATTTCCTTAAAAGTGTATACTCCTCTGTTTTGCTATAAAATAACGCAGCAGTGAAGAAATTACCGTTGGATTTTCTTGGCCCTTATGTAATCCACCGAACAATACATTGATTTAGCCGGCTGAATGAACCTTTGTTGCTGGAACAGTTTGTAAATAGTCGAAGAACGAAACTGAATGATAAAGCTTCCTCCATGATCATTTTGTAAATGTAAACGAGTGTTTTCCTTTCGTTGCTGTTGTTTGCTTTTGTTGCTGTCGTTTGCATATGTCGCTGGCGTCTATTGGTGAAAAGGGGCAAAGATAAGCGTCGAAACATGCGGAAAACATGTGTTTGCAAGCTAAAAGCTCAAAGTGCAGACATCTCAATTGCTTTTCAGCTGCACAGCATTCTAAAAAATAGATATGGTAATAAGATGAACCATCCTTTTTTGCTGTGAAATGTTGAAACCGAAATGTTGTGGCGTTGAAGTGCTACGTCGGCAAGGCAGCTGATCATCTCATTTTTCCAAGTCCTTCGACATTCTCTCTAAAACAGAAGTGATCGACGTCACATAAGTAATGCGATTGTGTGTGACTGGTGCAAACTGTTTGCCTACGTTTGCCGAGAAGACTTTTCACTCTGTAGGTCCTCAAAAACAGTCCTATCTGTCAAAGATTATCGTGCGTCGCTTGGAAAAGGAGGAATGCAACTCAGTAGCTACAAACTTGTACGGATATCTTTGAGTTAGCTGAGCAAACGAGTCTTGCCTCCCGGGAACCTCCAAAATTCTCGTGCAATACACACAGAAGCAGAGAATGTTTTGAGCTTTATGGTCAAGTGCCTCTTGCCTCGTCTACCAGCCTGTTGAAAACAATCTTGCCTGCATGGGATATGCGATCATTAATGTAAACAGGAGCTAGACGGGTTGAATTGATTCCAACAGCAGCGGCAACCCCTCCTTGCCTTAAATCGGTGAGTTCAAATGAAGCTAAATGATGCAGTCAGAGATAATCTGTCGATGTTTTCCACGAACTTCCCTCGAAATACGTGACAAATAATCATTGAAAGGAAAAATAATATTTAATAAAATAGCAGTTAAGGCATTAACAACCATGGTTATTTTAACATTACCTCGCACAGCAAGAATATCGATTCAAGGAATAGTTTCCTCAGAATTATCACCTATATATCAGTGATATGGAGAGAACAATATTTTTCATACATGACAAATAATGGTATGGTGGAAATTTCAATAGCAAATTGCGTCAAATCATGTTACTTTGTTGGGCAATTGGCATTTGATTTTGCTGCTTAAATCGTAGGAAGCAATGCGCAATTTCTCGCAATCAGATTGAGGATCGTTCTTCCCTTGGGAATCGGAGCTTTCAAGGAACCTCTCTCGAATCTCATTTATAAAACAGTGATCTTATTCTACATACCACCGAATACTGAGTAGCCACCGGATTTAAAAACAAAATGGTTGACAGGTTGCTGTCAAATTGCAATACTCCACTAGTGTTGTTAAAGTGGACAGTTCTTAAGTGCATTGTTTGCAATAAGAGGTTTCTTCCTGTACAATGAAACTTTGCGTGCCTGAAGGATAAAATTAGCTTAGCAGTGGGGTATAGTACGTGAACATTTCATCAATTATTCCATTCTAATTGACAAATATTTCCCCAACTGATAAAGATAAAACTGATGGCAGTGATGATGATGAAGAATTATAGTCATATAGGAAAAGGCTTTCATCCATTTTTCAGGCCATTCAACCGGTGGTTTCTAAACTATCGTAGCCGCTAGTATAGCTTTCTAAATTCCTCCCGTTTTGTAATTTATAAGCATACTCACCAGGCTGAAAAATAACAAAACTTAGACTCTTCCAGATGGATTCTAACTGACGCCCAAAGAAAGATAAGATTTTGGTTCCATGATGTGTTGTTCATGAGACCCGATCAGGTGAGCCGACTTTCATAGATCTGTTTGAATCAAGGTCTCGGGTACCTAGCCGGGTTAAATTGGTGATACTCATTTTACCTTAGGTGAACATGCACTCCATCTAATCTAAATCAACAATCAACCCCCAAACACGTATAAATCGTCCAGTGTTGTCTTACGCATCTCAACACATCCGCTTATTATGCTTCTTATCATCTTATTGGCCGGTTTCTGTATTCATACGCGTATCCATTCAGTCTCAACAGTACAACATAGCAAGGGAACAAAGAACTGTACAATGCACTGACTTACCGGTACTCGAACGGCGGACCCTCCAGGTCTAATCCTGTGTCTTCACCACTACACTACAACAGCCAACATTTGGAACATGCTCAACCCAACAGAGTTCTTTTTATTATTTACTTTCGTATAATAAGTCGTTCTTGATTATCTATGCATGGTATAATAACCAAAACTAATCCTAACGTGACCCTAATTTTTCTTCAGGCTTCATTTAGGCTCCAAAAAAGGTTTCTTCAAGTCACTTCGGAGTGCATATTCTACCTAGGTAAAATGAGGATCACCGATTTATTAAACCGCTTTGGTAAAAACGGCGGATTCAACCTGAGAACGGATTGTACCGGCAACATCTATTCATAGGTTCTGTGCATGAAGACACATCAGTAGAAGCTGAAAAAGCTGTTTCTTGGCATCTCCACATTGTCAATTGCCTTGTAACTGCAATAAGTCTGAACAAATCAATACAATCAAGTTTATCATTTCTTAGTCATAATTGATATCTTGACAAATCGGATATAATGGATGCAATTTTTTAGATAAAGGCTTCTAATTTTGTGGATACATTTAAGATTGTAACTTAACTAATGCGACACAAATTAGGTCTTCGACAACTCAAACGGATATATGCGGACAGATATGTAAACGAACCAAAAACGGCAATCCTAAATGATTATCTGCTTTCGTGGGCTGTCGGCGTTGGGCGCAACATACCACAGAACGCGTGACTTCAGTGCAGCTTCGTCCTTGATTTTGATAGTCAAGAACTGATAATGCTGCATTTAACCGACATGGCAAGACTAAGAAACAATAAGTAAATACTTTATAGTCTTTTCATGTTGATCTTGAGCTTGGTATTTTTTGGCTATCGCTTTAAGAATACTCATCTCGATGTTTAAACGCGGGATATCATGGCTGGCAGCAAGGTCAAGGCAAGGATAAATTAGTGACATTCCTCTTCGAAAACTATTTTTTCACTTTGATTTTTTACCTAGTTTGTTTCACAGAAAAGTAAACCATGCGAAGGCATGAAAACTGTGCAAAGTTGGTGTATGCTCCGAATTTAGCCATCGCACAATCCGACATTCAACAGAAAGATACCAAAAGTATTTGTGCTGGGAGGTTCATGGCACGTAGCCAAACAAAATCTAAGCCATCTTTATCAAAACTTACACTCAACATTAATATGGTCACCCCAAAACGCAGACTGCAGACTGTGCAGACCGTGCAGACCAGGGGTAAAATATGGCGTTACCCTCACTATTATTGAGAGCTATCCGTAAACAGGCTAACCTGAATGTTATTTAGGCCTAATTCAGGCTAACTGAATTTTCATTTTACAGACGGTCCTCACAGTCTGCAGTCTGCGTTTTTCAGTGTCCCAAATTAATACAAGATCTTGCATTAGTATTCTCGGTTCCTGTATCCTTGTGATTTTTTTAAACAAAATACCAACAAGTTTCGGGTCACAACGAGGAACAAAATGAAACAAGGTGAATCTGATCTTTAATTGAGTTTTGGTTGATTCCATTACACTTCCGCTCTGAGGCGTTGCCGCGGTCGGGGAGAAATAGCTTCCTCTCTTTGATCCAGTGCTTTGTGCCTGTTGGCGTTGACCGATGACGATAGATTCAACACCATATGCTTTCCATCTTTTCCTGGGTCGCCCACGGACTCTGCCTCGTGATCGCCGTGGAGTTAAAAGCTCATCGGTGAGGCAGGTTGGATTTTAAGGATTCTTGTTAAATGGCCAAGCCACTTTATCTTCTGTTTATCAATATGCACTCGGAAGTGTATGTATGTCACGCCCTGGCAACCATAATCGGGATGTCTTCAAACCCTACTCTGGTTCGGTGGGTCTTGTCAAGGGCTTTTTTAAGGCAATTCCACAAGTAATGATCTTACTTTTGTTATATTTGGTTGTGGCTCATGAATGGCACAAAGTTGATCACTTGACGAGATGTCTTCATCTAAATTTCTCTGTTCAATCCGTTCCATCCTCTGTGGAACCGTCTCACCGAGGTACTTGAATTCGTTAACTAGTACTTGTTTCAAGTGCTTGCCAACAATTTCTATCTGGCTTTTTTACTTGATCAGCTTTCGAAAACCTCCATTCCTTTAACTGGATATCTTTTGAGGCCTGTTATACGCACAAACCGGGCATTAAACTTGACTGACACGGCAAACCGCAAGTTTCGTAAAATGATGATTAAAGCCCCGAGACGCGAGTAACACGTGTCCACAAAATTAAAAAGCTCAAAGTACAAATTTCTTGTCTTAATCCCGAGAGTTTTTCAGTTCCATCTTCGCTGTTGAGACCCGGTAAGCTTAATTAATGAAGCAATTGATTAAGCAGTTAAATCAAAAATTTTCGGTGCGAGGAAGTAAGTGCATTGTCGGTGGGTCTGTTCATATTTGTATCGTTTTTTATTGTTAAGTACGAACACTATCACAAGTTTGTGGTTACGTAACTATCCTAACTGACTGATGAATGCAGCCTGGATAGTCTGACTCACTGAATGTTTGCGTATCACTCAGTATTAGGGAAAACGAGCTGAGATGACAAACAGCCCTCCATGATTTGCTTTGCTATTCGTGTAAGGCTTCGGAAAGGAAATATCTATCTTTCATCCGCTTGTACTCCAGTCGTCCTTGCATCTACCATAGGACGCGGTTTGTGAAATGGTGATTGCTTATTAATTTTAATGCGATATTCGAAAACAGCGAGTAATCGTAGTTCTTGGAATGGTAATTAAACTAAGAGAGATTACGGTTACATAGACGAGATTTCTTCACAGGAATATCTCGCAGGGATTTCTTCGGCGATACTCAATTGCATCAACGCAAAATTTCGTTCATTTGCAATAATCTGATCTTGCATACTTCTGAAAATTATCATTATTATTATTATTATTGGTTTTAAATTTCGCAAATTCTCAGTTTATAAATCGAGCGCCCTATTGTTGCATATGAACAGCTCTTTCGTTTGGTGAACCAATCCTGCTGATTAGGGACTGATTTTCTGGCTAATATATGTAAAGTCGCGTAATCTTATTGACACAATCAGTTACGCACGTAACAAAATCAACAATGTAGTAAAATCATTTGCTATGTAGATTTGCCGCTGAAGAAATTTGAACAGTTTCCTCTCCCTGCATATTCGCCCTTTCTCTCAATACCGTCAATTTTGGTGACGGAACCAGGCAGACCGGCTCTTAGGCAGACCGGCTCACTGAAGGCATTAGTTAATTAATGCAGTTTGCAACGACAGTGATGTGTTTTTCAGTGAACAGTTACCTTAGGCAATCAGCCGCAAACAGCTGCAATATCGTTGTCAAAAGCTGGTTTATGAGTTTTTAGACTCACAATAGGTCTTCCGAGCTGAGATTACATAACTAAAGCATTGCTTGCTCCTTAACCAGCAAGGATAAAATAATACGAGATAAAAAAGGCAGTACGAAAGAACCTTTTTGTAAGAACGTTGAGGCTGAGATTACCTAAAATTTTAAGAACGTATTAAGAACATTCCTCAAGCTGAGAGTCGATTAAGCAATGTTTAAAAGACGAGCAGCAGTGTTTTGTATGCGTAGCCGAGGGTTTTTAGACCCGATAAAACACGTGCTGCGAATTTTTTGAACGGCTTCAAAAACATTCCATAAAAGGCGTGTCCCTCTGGACTCAGAACAATGGCTCCAATTGCAATTGTGAGAGGAAAATATTAGCATACCAGAAAAACAAGCTATGCCTTAGTTGAGTGTTTTATCAGGATATAAAACTCATACACGTGACGTTTTATCGGTGTTTTGATAGGCTGTTAGGCTCATGAATTTTTATTGAGTTTTTGAAGAAATTTTTTATTTTGCTCATTTGTACTTTTAAATAAAAGCACGAAATAAAGGTAAATAAATGTAAATTAACCCAAATACTTAAGGGCATATTTTGTATAACATAATCGTGAATGGTTTTCTTAATGCATGATACACATCTCAGTTTGTAATACTGTTCTTATTTATAAGTTTCCTGGTCACGTCCGCATTGATTTATTGAAATACTATACCATGTAAATTTAAGAACATCTTAAGAACGTTTTCAGCCTCACATCGTAAAAATCATATAAGAACGCTCAGCCTCATCTCCAAAAGTAGACGTTCTTATAAAAAAGAGAGAGTGTAAACTACGAAAATCGAGAGCGAAAGAAGTGTTGCAAGTTTTCGTCCTTTTAAATGACCAGAAAGAAAAATCAAAACCAGTTAGTAAATGATGGAAGCTTAATTAGGATAATTTTTATTGGCCAAGGGCCGGGAATCCATCTAGACATAAATTTTTGTCCAACTTTTGCTCGATTCCAATTGCGCATCGTTCTCTTGTTCTTTGATTTACATTCCCATTCTCTTCTCCGATTTACATGTTTTTTTTTTCACAACTTCATTTAAGGCCATTTGTGTTAATTTCTGCTCATTTGGTCTGAGGTGTCTAAACAGGGTGTAACGTTTTAAATGTTGCCCGAAACGAATAATTAAGCTTTTGTTCACAACACAAGTTTTTCTCCTCCAGATCAGTGATGAGTGGTTCTTGCTGTCATTCACTATTATAATCTTGGTAGACCTGAACTGACACCAGTTAGTGGAAACGAGAGAAGAATGCTTAGTGGACTTCGTATGATTCTAAAAGGTAAAAAAATCTTTTATTTTATTTTATTTTATATTTTCATTCACTGTGAAGTTTATTAAGGTGTTGCTCGCTTTAGCAACCGATTTAAAGACTTTTCTGAGCGTAGATATTGGATAGTTTACTTGTAAGCCCTGCGAGTGTGAAAGTCAACCATGTGTAAACTTTGCGGTGTTTTGTTCATGTCCAAACCTTTTACATACTTTTCGACGTTATATTAGTTTGTTCTGTTTCTTTTACCTTGATTTGCGTTCAATACTGGTCATTCTAAGGGATAGTGTTTTTCGTGAGTCGCTTCGGGCAGTTCCTTTTAGGTGCAAAGTCCCCATTCTTGACGAAAATTTCTGGCAAGAATTCTCTTTGTTTCATCTGCCTATGTGTTCCGCTAGAGTTCATCGTTTTGTTCATCCTTTTCTTAAAACGTTTTTCGTTGACTTGTTGTGTTAGGCATCCTAAAACTTCTCGAAATTTTCACCGAAGATGAAGTCATCGCCATGATTTCAAAATCTGAAAATTGTTCCAGTAAGAAAATCGTACCGGGACCACTGCGAAGAGTGCGTGGACATGGTATAATGTTTATTTTCACCGGAGCGAGAAATGTGAATTCGAGCTCGATTTGAATAGGCTTGAATAAGGGACAAAAAGTTCAATAATTATAGATTGAATTCTCCCTTCTGAACTCTAGAGGTTTAAAAGTAAGGGGCTTCTTGAAGAGCAAAGTTGTATTCACACATTTATCCAATAAAGAAGGATACTGAGGAAGTGTATGACTTTTTTTCTCAAACTTTATTTTCACAAAGGTGTACATTCATGAACACATTACATACATAAATGTCAGAGGTAGAGGGAAAATAGGGCACAGTCACGCGTGCTGGATAATCCCTCACAAATCCTAAAATATCGTACTTAAAGTTGTTATCCGAATTGGGTGATAAAAGCCTTCTTCAAACCCACGGACTTGAGAAGGTTAAAGGTCGGCCAATTTTTCTGTATGGAGGGGGTAGTTTCTAAAGAAACTGTGGTGCTGCGTCGGTGGGGAAGTAGTATGCAAAAATTTGGTTTTATCAACGGAGTTGATAATGTAAATTGGTCACCGTACAGAGATTCTAAAAGCTGACGTTTCGAGCGTTAGCCCTTCTTCAGAGCGAAGATTCGCTCTGACGAAGGGCTAACGCTCGAAACGTCAGCTTTTAGAATCTCTGTACGGTGACTAATTTACATTATCAACTCCGTTTTGATAAAAGCCAATTTTTCTGTACATTTCTACCAAGCAAAGCTCGTTTCCAGGATCGGATCCGCCTCTTGGGGGAGAGATGAAAGGACCCTGGGAACGATACTTCAGGATTCTGCTGACTGGCAGAAAAATATCAGTATGGCTAGAAGTTTTTAGAACAGTGATGAACTCTTTATCAGCTGTTTGAATAGCTTTTTTCGCTGCTATTTTCGTTTCGACTTATATGCTACGACTGTAGCAGTTCACAGACGTCAAGTATGGAAAAAAATATTGTAATTCATTATTAGTTAAAACAGAATATTGTTTGAGTCGAGAGGAATGTGAAATACAAATTCAAAACTTTAAAAGCAGAGTTATCGAGGATGACTTACTTCTAATCTTGATTCTTGGAAAAGAAAAAGGCAATTCAGATTAAAACTCCACGCAATTATGTGACGAACGTGTTTCAGTACAAAGAGATTTATGTATGTTCTTTGTTCGCATTTTAGCTAAATAACGACTTAAGAAGAACTTAGAAAGCTTTTTTTTTTAGTAGCAAAGAAATCGATAGTAGGTAATCATCGCGCGTCGATAAATCATCGAAACAAAGATTCTATGGTTCACGGAAACAATCAACCATTTAAGGATTGAAAAATAAAGGTCTTTTTTTTTTCAGAAGTGCTTTACTCTGCTAACTGAACTTTGGACTCATCATCCCTATTTATAAATTATTGTTTATTGTCCAATATTTTTGGATGTAAGGGCATGTAGGTATTTGTATATGCTCTTCTCTTTTTCTATTAATGTGAGGAATACCTTCACAGCTGTAGGTTTCATTTCCGAGATGCATTTTAAAGCAAACTTCGACCCCTACCCGGCCAAGGCGTAGGCGCTAATCGCTTGCGTAATGCTGGCTGTTCCAAAGGTAACTGTCATCCGAGCACTTAGGGATGTATCTGGAACTTCCAAGGAACTCGGCGAATTTGTGAGGCCTTTGTTGACGGTCCTTAAAGTTCTCTAATTATTATTGGCACTTAACTGGTAGTCACGTGTAGTAAATCCGACTTATCTCAGAAGCTAACTCCCTTTCTCTTTTTGTTTACTCTCGGTTAACCACAAAATGGAGTCGCATGAAACGGGGCAATGTCGATCAAAGTCCATGAATGGTTTCTGTTCTCGATTAGAACAATGCTAAGTCGATAATCATTATCACTAGGCGTTTTCATTATCCATTGTCACCATCATCATCACAATTATTATTATTATGGCTATCTTTTGTAAACACTTAACGATTCATACAGGGTATGCACCAAACCTGCATGTGGTACTGTACGTAACCCATGAACTCAAATGGCAAAAACCTGCATTCAGTACCATGCGCAAAAGACAAAAATTTTGAAAGAATGAACTTACTAATATAACCTATAAGAACTGATTTGCCTGTTGAATTAAAACTAGGAAAAGAGGTTTTGAACTAGTGCATAAAAGTAATTAAGTCTGCGTGGGAAATGACAGGCTTCCGCAATCGACGTGTTCTCCGCCGAGACCGAAGGATTCAGTTCCTTTATTACGATACGAACTTCCCTGGACCACCCGCCCAGAGCATCGATGACGTATGGTGTAGCCTGAGAAATGCCACTACAGTTCCCATCGGGGAGGGGCTTTATTTACTGTTCTTTTCCCTGCTTTTCATTTCCCAGTCGTTCATCTAAGGGGACCTCATTTGCACCGCGAGCACATTGTTTGCCTTGTGGTCGACATGTCTTGCATCCACTCTGTTCAGTTGTGCGTGATTTAAATTCAGCGTATATTAGGATTCATCAACTTAGTTGGGCTTCGGGAGAAGAGAGCTACGGGCGGAAACAAGATGAATCTGAAACGGCCCGATTACAGATATCTTGGCATCGTTAGGCAAAGCACTTTCAGGGAAGCAGTGTGACAGGCTAGGTATTTGATTTGAGTAAGCGCTGAACAAATGGCTAACACTCGCCGTCAGAGGCTCTCAGGAGTTTTTTCCTCAAAGCCTGTACATATCGTCTCCAGTTTGGGTGGCGCAAGTGATAAATAGTTGGTGTTAGGTGGTCATCGAGGTCTGGCCACACCAAGCACCCCTTCTTTAATGATCATCGTCATCGTCGTCATCAACTCTTGCATCAACATCATTCAATATCATGGTCATCTTCACCAACATCGTCATTTCATACCCTGACTTGAAAATTTCCAGTGTTTTTTTCTTTTGTTTTAACTCTAGCCGACCCTGGAGGTATGTCTGCTCGCTTTGTAGAGTTTAGGTGTTTAGCCTTCCCATGAAATTGAAGCACCAAAAGAGATCTCGAGGAATTGACTAATTTTAAAGTCAGTCATACTGCAACGGAATTGTTACTTCGAGAATTTCCTGTTACATCATGGTCTTCATTGGCAAAAATTATTAGTTTTTTTTTTTCTATTAGTTTCAAATAACTTTACCAAGTGGTTAAGTTCAGTAATCTTTGAAAATATGCTTGGTTGCTCATCTCAACTGTTCCTGCTGCGGCTGCTGATATTGTCCTTTAGTATATACTAAAACAGTGGATAGCGTTGAACTCGCGCGCTGATTGGCTCGTCAAACTCCGAATAACCTGTGCTATCAGTACCTCCGAGCAACTCGGGAAAAAATGGCGTCCCGATTTGCATCCGTGACAAGTGAAGAAAACATCCAAATTAATTTTTTGTGCTGTATATTATCTCACTGTTTTAGTATATACTAAAACAACTATTCAACTCAGTGTCGGTTGCTAGCGTTGGATATTTACCTCGCCGCCTCGCGGCTCGGTAAATATCCACCGCTAGCCACCTCCACTTCGGTGAATAGTTGTTACATATCCTTTGCTATTAGTTTTTTTTTCTCCTTTATATACAGGGAAAGGTGAGAAGGCAAACTAATAAAAATAATTCCTCCACCCCCCCTCCCCCTCCCTAATAGAGTAACTGCAGGCGCATGACATGCTTGTTCGCATTCTCCGGGTCTCACCCCAGTCTAGTAAAATCGTTTTTTCTGTTTTATAGGCTACTGTTTTGTGGTAGGTTTACTGTTAACAGTGTTTTGCCGGCAGTTTTCTTTGTTTTTACGCAAGAGATGACCTTTTTTTCATATTTGTGGGCGTCAACAAAGTTCTTTTTGTTTGGAGCCTCGGATTTCTCCCTCGTTACGACTGTGGGTGTTTTTTTTTCACAATAACACAACGATGAACGGCCTCTCTTAGCCTCCCCAATGCAAGGGCAATCGCTCCAGGGAGAGGCTTAATTATATAAGGAACGAGTTCGTCGTAAGTCCATGCTGTCGTCGATGATTCTGACTTGAAATTACTTGTAAAAAGAGGTAAACAATTTTCTATTGTGCGTGACTTCGAACAATAGGCCGTTTACATGCAACACTAACATGCTTAGAACACGCGATAAGAGGGCACGAGAAATACTCATGCAGAGCGGGGGATCTTTACTTAATAACGTGTTTTCTGGGGGTAAGACTCCCGCATGATTCGGGCGGCAGTTCCGACAAGCAAAAATGATACCTAAATTAAGCTTAAGTCGCTTTCATTCAGTATTTACAGAATTATTACTGGTTACCTAATACAGGTTACCAGTGAAAGTTTGATTCTTGTTTCAACAAGTTACCTCAGACTCCACCCTAATACGTGAGGTATCGGGCCAGGCAACGCAATTTCTTTGCAATTTCTTGAAGATGTTTTTTAAGATTTGATCACTGAAATTGTGCTGTCTTTATTGATTTCATGTTCCACAAGGTCCACTTTCAATCTTCGAGTCATTTTTCCTCGCCTTGCTTTATGGAATTGAAAGTTTGCTGATTATTTAATAAAATTAATGCATATGGTTAATCGGAATTAAACCGTGACAAACGTGCCCGGCCTTTTTAAAGTTCGTTGCTAGAGTCATGTGAAGGATCTACAAGAAGTTTCACGTTAACTCTCTAATTCTTTGATGCAGCCACAAAAAGTAAATGTCAGACATATGATTTTAAGCCTCAAAGAATCCTGAAAAAGGATTGAACATTGCTTCATTAACTGCGATGCCGATCACTTTCACTTAGAATTACACAACCGGCATTCAAATACATATTTCTTATAAGACATATATTTGTTGTCCAAGCTTGCTCATTTCTTGCTAGTGATCTTAGCATTACGAATCAAAATTTTCGTGGGTTACAAGTAACGACCGTTTGCTGTTACGGCGACATGAACATTTGCGGTGTGCCAAAAAGTACTTAAAACCGGCTATTGTTTTAATTTGTTCCAAATTTGCGAGGCGATCGGTCTTTACCTGAAATTAGCGGTCAAATCACTTAATGGTGAAGGTCTTTTAAAAGATTAAATGACAGAATGTGTATGATAAGATATGCATGAGTCGTTTGGCTTGAACCTAAAAAGAATATTCCCCTACTCATGGTTCGGGACACTTTTTCGATTTTCGTTAACCTGCGAGAAGAAGTTCCGTTCGTGATTTTATAACTTCCCAGTTCCACATTGATTGAAAATATAGCCGTTGGGTAAAAGATATTTCCGTGGGGACATTTCCGTTTTTTCCGTGCGGTTAAACATCTACCGCTGTTGTGACCACAATCGTGACAAGACGAAAAGGCCAAAAGAATAAAATTGGAAATCTAATATGCCAGATCGCTTGTCGTCGTTCTGTGTGGGAGTGTCCCATTAGAGGCCACAATCGGCTTTGTCTTCAGCTCGAAAAGAAGCAATGTAGTTATGTGCTTGGATGTCTTGGCTCTTTATATGAAGGATATTGCCCGTGCATCAAAAAGACTACTTTTTGCCGGAACGTTTTGGCGCGGGTACTGCATTTCCAGGGTTTTCGTGTTGTCAAGGTAGGGTGACATAATTTATCTGACGAGTGTCTCTTTGGAGCTGTCAATTTCTGAGCGTGTTCGAGATGACAGCATTTTTCGTTATTTCGTGGTTCCCTTCTTTCGTCTCAGAACTCGCGGTTTTTCTCGAGGTCTTTTAACTTGCAATTGCCATATCATCATGGACATCGTCCGCCGGTTTGTCTTCTACAACAGTCGTTAACTCCGGAAAAGTCTACACGGCATTGCTGTGACAGTGGTTCTCTTCATCACCGTTCCGTCTTGAATGTTTAAGTTAAACGAAGAGGTTTCAAAACGGGCCAATTTTAAAGTAACATAAATATTATTTCGCCACAGCTGACCTTACATAGCGTGCGAGGTTCAACCTCTGTCGTAACAAAAGCCGATAGCTGGTATTAAACAGCTTTATCAAGGTTTGGGAGAAGCTCTCTCCACAGATATGCACCTTGGCCTTGAATACTGCAGTGAGACTTAAAGTGCAGTGATTTATTTAAAAAGCAGTTAAATTTACGGTCTGTCACTGAACTAAATTTAAACATAATTTTTATTTCCCATTTTGTTTTTGCTGGAGGAGAGTGTGGGTTGATTTGGTTGGTCACGCGCTGCCACTTATTTGAATATTGTCTTTTGTTTGTTATGATTTACTGCTTAAACAATCCCACTTCAAAAACACAAGTACCCTGTTATAGCAGTTTTCTACCTAGTACAATTCCCCAACCATAATGCGGACTATATAAATTATTTCATTATGTTGATTAAGTTAGAGTCCGATCAATGGAGACCTCGCTGCAACAAAAATGTGATGGTGAAGTAAAAATGTTTTAAACTTTGGTGGTGGCTATAATTTTGTGTTTGTCCCAGGAACGAATAAAACATTTATTGTTAACCATTGATGATGATGGTTATAATTATCATTTGACACGACTAATGAAAAAAAAAACTGTGTTTATGTGGGCAAAATGCGAAGGAATGGAATAGAATATATATTTTAAATCTCCCATAAATAAACTATGGGAATGGGAGAGACCTTAAATGACCTTAGATAGTCTCAATACAAGGATGTAACATTTTCCCTAAGAATGACGTAATGGGTCACCCATGGTCATTATCGGGTGAACTCGGAGTGAAGATCGTATTATCCCTTATCCGAATGTTCCCGCAAGGTGCTTTATGCTTGAGTGAATTTTATTCGAGGTTTTTGCGTCTCTTAGGATACTTTCTTTCCCATTTGTAAATAAAGACATAATAGCAGTTCTTTTGTTTATTGTTTGATCGGAAACGAACGTGCGGATATTTACGTCAGGTTAATCTCTCGTGCCTTGCTGTCAGGTCACATGACTAAACACCTCCCATTATCTGCTCAAGAAATAGAGTAGCGTCTTTTTGCGTGGCAGCCATGACTGACGGTATCTTTGGCGAGCTTTACTGGGGACTCCTCGAGTTCAAAGTACAACTTGGTCGGCTATAAATATAACGTAGATAGTTCCGTTTTGGGACGCAGTGTTTTCCGGTGAAACAAGTCATTTCTGCAGCCGTCAATGACGGACAAACTAGCAAATGGTGTGAAGCAGGCGGACAGCGCCAGCAAGAGCGGTAATAAACAACTATTGATCGCTTGCAGCCTGTCCATCACATCACGCACATGTTTTTGAAGTGAATAACAGGTTTTAAATTTTATTGTTTTTTTCTTCTTGTGCAGGAGATGATGGCGACAACGGTGCCTGCTTGATCTGTGGCGACAAGGCGACAGGAAAGCATTATGGAGCGTCGAGCTGTGATGGCTGTAAAGGTTTCTTCAGGCGAAGCGTTCGGAAAAACCACGTCTACGCTTGCCGTTTTCAGAGAAATTGTGTCATCAACAAGGACAAGCGAAACCAGTGCCGTTTCTGTCGGCTAAGGAAGTGTTTCCGGGCAGGAATGAAGAAGGAGGGTGAGGGAAAAATAATCACAATCTTATTTGTAATTGCTGGTTCGCGCTCGTACCATCGCCATTCGTAAGTCATCGTCTCCTTAACAGACGTGGCTCAATATGACATTGCAGCGAGGGCAGTGATACTTGATTACGAATCTGTTTCGGTGGTCAAAATATCACTTTGAACCTATCCTAGGGTAAATGTTCCAACGGGTACGTTGACGAATCAAATCGGAGAACTGTTACACAGCGAGTGTTCGTGAAAGGATTGTTGTAGTTGTGTCCAAACTTCGCGTGTTTTAAGTTTGTTGTGAATGCAAATTAACATTTACTTTTGTTATCAGCGAATTGAGAGAACCTAGAAATTCTATTTGTTTGTGTAGGAAATCCGCAAGTGTTGAAAGGTTTTGCTCTCAATTGCAAGTTAATCAATTACATAAACAGTTCGATCGATTGTAGATCAGACGTTTAATTTTGCATGGGAAAATAGAAACAAAATGTTTTTCCCACAAGGGAATTGCATCAACCTCCCACTTCAGCTGTATTTAGCGTAGTTACTTTTGTATATAGTTATTTTTTTCTTCTTTGCGTCTGTGAAAGTGAAAATCAGTTATCAAACCTTTATATGGCTGTTAAAAATTGTTGCAAATGAACATCCGTGATTTTTTTATTGATGTATACTCTGATGGTATCAAACAGTTAAAGTGATATTACTGTCAATTGTTCCTTAACAATGAAACTGCATTTTAGATCGAGGATACAATTTATTAAATAAACGAGCTTGAATAACTAACTAAACACATTATCCCTGATTTCCCAGGCCGTTGAATGAAACCTGTTCAACTTCCTCAGTTAGTGCTGTTATGTAACTCTTGAAGACCGTATGGGAGAAAATGGGTGAATGTTTGTCATTATGGAAAGCACCATTCACCCTAGGTGTGATTGTCATTCTGTGCTCTTGTGCCATCTTAACATGTGATTTCAAAGAGACTTGAAAATAATTTTAACACAAGAAAGGTTCAGGTTTCATTGGGAGACTTTTTGTCAGTTTTGCAAGGGTATCAATGTACATGTAGATCAAAGCCCTAATACATCAAAGATCTCAATTTAAAATTGGGTTTTGGCCCAAGTTTTCTTTTTCTCAGAAGCTGAATGCTGCAGGCAAAGACTTTAAGAACTAAGCAAACAAACTTGAAGGTCCATCTAGATTAACAGCCACGCGACAGATACTTGAACAGTTTAAATCCTTCTCTTCTCTGGCTCACCCAAGTAGCTTTTTATGCATTATTTTTCGTTTACTTTTGGGTGTTACAAGTGTTTTAAGTCTACCCATTACTTATTAAGTGTCACATTTGCACAGCCTCTTCATAGTTTGTTGAGAAAGGAAGGATTAACAGGCTAGAGTGTCAGGGTGGGTCGTGGGATGGGCTAAAGGTACACGAGGTCCACACATGGCATCAGTCTTCATAAATGACGTGTGAAAATATCAACTTGTGCAATTTGAGACACAAGTAATGTGTTGTACATGTAAGCCCATTCTCATAGCATGGTAGACTAACAAATGCAGGTTTGAATGTAATAGGTTTTAATTTGTAGAACTCAAACAAATGATGTTGGCAATGTTCACACATGTACCTAAAACCAACAAAAACAGCTCAGAAGCAAGCTGTTATCCTTGTCTTTCGGAGGAAAAGATAACTTTTTCTTCACCCCAAAGTGACTCTTATTCAAGGATGGCATGGGAGTGCCTTACATTCTTACATTGGTTTGCTTATATCCGCAGCTGTGCAAAATGAAAGGGACACCATTTCCAAAAGACCCCGTGGAGAGGATACAGATAGTCGTCACGGTCTGACCACAAGTGTATTGTTATCAGCTGAGATTCTGTCACGTCCTGCCTCCTCACCTCCTGGTAAATATGGATTTGTTTTCCAATGCCAATGTTTTCTTGATTTTCTTGAAACAATGTTGTTTGTTTTGCTGCCCATCAGCCGTTGTTGTGATCACAGGAACACAACTACCAGAGTCCATCAAGTTTGCATTTACACTGTCTGTAAGGTAAACAAGCCTTCTGAAGAGGGTGCCAAGCTAAAAGGTTGTGATATAGTTGCATTGAAAACAACTGAATTCTGGCAGAGGATTTCTATGGTTGCAGAAACTTTTATTAAAGGGAATTTCGAACCATGGATCCATGTCATACTCCTTTTTTTAACAAGGTTGTGATAATCATGTTAAATGTTGTTTATTACGTCTGAAAAACAAATTTGAATTTTATGTAATAGAGAGCATAAGCCTGGATAAAGAAGCAAGCTACAATGACATCTGTGAATCAATGCGACAGCAACTTCTGGTGTTAGTTGAGTGGGCAAAACACATACCTGCCTTTTGTGAACTCTTACTGGATGATCAGGTGGCATTATTACGGGCACATGCCTCTGAACATTTACTGCTGGGTGTCTCGAGACGCTCGCTGAACTTAAAGGATGTTTTATTACTTGGAAATGATCTGGTAATACCTCGAACAGCTGGAGATGCCGAGGTGCGGAGAATTGCCAATCGTATCCTTGATGAACTTGTGGAACCCATGAAAGAATGGAATGTTGATGACACCGAACATGCTTGTCTCAAGGCAATTGTTTTCTTTAATCCTGGTAAGTTTTGTCTTACAACCTAAAAAAAATGTATAATTTCCCTGTTTCTCCAAGCAGTGGAAGTTTTGATTGATCACAAGATGCAAGGGTCCACATTGGTTTCTCTCCCCACATTTTTTTTTATTCCAGATTTCCTGCTAGTGCTACTAACTTTTTACGTCAGGGTGTAGAGCAAAGTGTGTTGTCCTAGGAGTTGATCTGGTGGCAGAGCAAGGCCTCAACTCGCTGACCCTGAGGTCAAGAATCCAGTGGGGTCACGGCCTCACCATGCCAATACCCCTCAGCATTTTACAATAGGGTTATAAAAGTAAATTCACCCACTGGTGTGTTTACTATATTATTTTGACAATTTGTCTTTGTTATTTCAGATGCCAAAGGACTTAGTGATTCTCACAAGATCAAGCAATTAAGATTTGAAGTACAGACTATGCTTGAAGATCATATTGCCAAGGATCAGTACGATAGCAGAGGAAAATTTGGAGAACTGCTTCTCATGCTTCCAACAATGCAAAGCATAGCAAAGGAGATGATAGATCAAGTACAGTTTGCCAGACTGTTTGGTGTGGTTAAAGTTGACAACCTTCTTCAGGAAATGCTTCTTGGCGGTAAGTTTGAATTCATAAGTGATGTCAGGGTGGTGGGTTTTTTGAAGTGGTTGGGTATGGAGTGCTTTAAAATCACTTCCTGCTCTGTTGACCAGCCCAATTTTTTTTCTGATAGTTCTCCCCAATTCAACTCAGCAACATCCTGAAAATAGCTAAAGCCAAAGCAAACCACTTATGTCCAGAAATGGGCGTAATTAGATGCACGCTCAAGAAATTGTTATCTTGAACACAAAGTGTCCTTGTTAGTTAAGCATTTGCTATGTAATGTTTAAAGAACGAGCAGTAGAGTTTGATCGGGGTATCCGATAACACGTGCTGCAAGTTTTTTGAACGACTTTCAAGAACATTCACAAAGCTTTTCCCTCTGGACTCGAAAGAATAGGGACCTTTAGATTCTAGGACAAGGTTGAGAACAAGTATGAGATTTGACTGCCTATTTTAGCGAAAATACTCAGAAATTTTATAACCTGGACGATTAATCTTACTCTTTGTTAGCAGCATACAGTACATGTAGGTTCCTCAGATATTCTTATTGCTGATAACTGAGCCTTTTTCTGATTGAAAATTGCCAAAACTGCTACCGTGTTGTTGGCTTGTTTTGACACGACATAATTTTTTGCAAAACCTCGTACTAAAGTGACGACATTATCACATTTTTCCCCCTTAAATGACACTGGTTTGGGCACGCTCACTGTTGTTCTATGAGAAAATCTAGTACTCGAAGACGTTCTTGTCCTAGAATCGAAAGCTCTGTCATGGTTCAAATTGTGAGAGGAGAATATTAGCATACCAGAAAAACAAATTGATAGTAATCAAAGCCACATGACGTATGTAAATTTTCGACTTGTCGGCAGTCGCGCACTTTATTCTTTTGTCTCTGTAAACAATACCAGGAAAAGCAAAACATGATTATGAATAACAAAGGCACAAATGCATATATGATACGCAATTTTAGACGCGTAAAAAAAACCGGGTATACGCGTATTGTGTGTATTAATTTTGTGCCTGCGTTGTTGGCTTATCTCCGAGCGGCACTGTATGCCTTATTAGTATTCTATATATAAAGAATACTAACAAGGAGTGTTTTATCAGGATATAAAGCTCAAGCTTATCAGGAGGCAGCGTGGTCGAGAGGTTAGGGCGTTGGGTTTATTATTGCTCCGGGTTCAAATCCCGTTCTAGCCTCTGGTTAGGATTTTTTTCCGGTTGTCCCGGATTCAACTCTACCACTCTTTGTAAATAGCCAACTGGTTGCCTCCTGCCAGTTGGGGTTCTTAATAATGTTTCTGTTAAGTTTGAATTGTTTCTTTCACATTGTTAAAAGTGGGGTGCCTGTAAACTAGCTTGATAGCTAAGTGCACTTCCACTATAAACAAAGCATTTACATTTTTTACATTTTTACAGGCACGTGACTACAGAATAGTCCTTTATTAATCATCAATCCTCTACTATTCTCTTTATTAAAGGAAACAACATGATTACAGTTGTGGCAACCTTATTAAGACAATACAGTGTATTGTATAATCATACATGTTTCCTATTCATGTCACAACTCTGATACAATATTTGAGCTGATTTGTATGGTATTTTCTTGCTCTGCGTAAGGCATGCTGTAACCCATACAGATCTTCCTCTCATATTGTGTGTATCACTTACATGGCATTACTTGCCTTACAGGCTATCAGCAAAGCCCTGTACAGCTGTGGTGATGTCACAGTGCAAATGGGAAAAGTATGAAGTCAACTTACCTTGAAGATCGCCATTGTGACCTCTGATGTCAATGTGATCCTCATGGTCATCATTTAAGTATGAGTAACCTTTTGTGCTATTACAGGTACCAACATTGCAGAACAGTTAGATGCAGCAAACATGGGCCAGGTGGCCTCACCTCCAATGGCATCTCCCCCACCCTCTGCTGGTCCAACACCATTATCTCCAGTAAGCACCCTCCCCTCTGCACATCCTGAGCTGTACAATGCAGGCTTAGTGACTCATGGCATGATGCCAGGAGGTGTCCCTGCTCACACAGCAGCAATTCCGATGGTTCAGGACAGTAGACCATTTGTGGCGGTTCCATCAAGCTCTCTGCCTGGAGGTGTCATACCAAAAACCGAGAGATTTGATACATGACAATTGTTGCTCCACGTTTTGGCGACTTGGGAATGGTAAGAGTAAGCTGTGGCGGTGTTAAGACTGAAACAGTAGCAGGATCACAATGCAGAGTTTTGCTTGCCATTAGATTTCACTGGAGCACTTACTTCTGACAGCTAGCAGATAACCCTCCCACTGTGGAATTACCATGTTTTGTCATGGGTTGGATGAGGAAATTTTATTCTTAATAATAAAAACAAACATTGTAAGAGAATGTCCTTACTTTAGATGGTGCACACAGATAAAAAAGATTAAGCGCATTAGTGTACACATGATTATTACTTTTGATCAAGGTGTGTCTTGGCCTTTGAACAAGACAATGAACACCCAAAAAAGAATGGAATTTTAAAGTTGCAGTTAGTTTTTATTTGACAAGTAGAGGGGATTGACAGAATTTAATTTTCTACTTGGACACCCTGATAATTGCCTTGAAGGGGTGGTTGATCAGAATTACAGACATCATACTTTGCATGCGATTGCTTGAAATGCTTTTTATCGGTCAGTAAACAAACATTATTGGTAAAATTGAAAGTAAATATTGTACAATCAGTGCGGCAAAATACAAGCATGCTGATAGATATTACATCAAGTGACCTAGTAACTTGGTTAGAGCTTCAGAAAATGATTTCTTGTTTATTTACTCTTATTATTGAATGTAGGATTAGGACTATTAATTTTAGGATTTTATGAGACTTTGCGTGGTGTCAAGTTCCTATTTTTTCATATTTTAATCTATCCTATTTTCTCCCATAATTTTTCAAGGAATACCTCCTACTTTGCTATTTTTCTCATGTTGGTGCAAAATGCATTATTTAAAGGTAGTTCAACAATCTCAATGCCAATATACGTGAACTATAGAAGTTCCTCATGGCTGTGAACTGGGTCAGTTATGCCCAGTTTTCTTCGGTCACTGAAACTTTAAACCAAAGTTTTGCTATTCCAAGGCATGCCCTTTGTGAACAGAGCACCTTGGAAGCTTTCAAAGTTCTAGGACTCCTGTTTTTATTTGTGCTCTATCTGGTTTCCTTTTTTTCTTCCTTTTTTCTTCCTTTTTATGGTAAAAAAACTCCTATTTATTGTGCTCTTTATCCCACTGGACACCTTACAAGTGTGTTCATGCAGACGTTTTTTACTCGGAAAGCAGGAATTTGAGGTAGGGGGTTTCTACAAAATTAATACTTACTTACTTATTCAGATTTACAACTATAGCAGATACAGTATGGCTCGTTTGACAAGCTTAATGCACCAATGAACATCTTAGCACTGGGAAAATTATCAAGTCTTATTTCTGGTATTACTTAACTCATAAATGAGGATCGTTTTGTTCATTGGTTTCTTTTCTTCATACTTGAAAAGACCTTATTCACAGATGGTGGCCAGGTAATGCTGCTAAGTTAATTGAACCAACTTTTTTCAACTGCACCCATAGTTATGGTACCAGTTGGCATTATCATACCAATGCGATGTTAAACATGTGGGACTCAAAAGTGGTAGGAAGCATTAAAATGAATCACTGGCCTCAGAATATCAGGCTTCCTTCTGAGAGCGTTTTAGCATGCATTAATGATGTCATGACCGCTTTGTGGTGTTAAAAAAACAAAGTAATGGTAACCATCTTGGTCACTCGTGCAAATCCTCTGGGAATCAAATTCTGTTCATACATGGCTGCAGATCATGTGAATGAATAGGCTCTACTTGGCTTCCTGACTTTTGAGTCCATGTGTGTTGTGCTGCAGATTTGATACTGAATTTTGCCAAAGGTTGCTTTGCTATGGTTGCATCAAGCAGGTAACAAACTGTACATACATTGTAAGAGAATGAAAATACATTACATTACTGTACATTGTCTTGGCAAACAACTTGGAACAGCCTACTTGAGTTTTTATAGTTGAATGAAGTTGATTCAGTGGAAATTGATTATGACTTGGCAGCTGCTTAAAAAATCGTAACAGACACTGGGAGCATTATTGCTCAGATCAAGCCTGTTTCTTTTAAAGTGAACAATAGAAGAGTTAGCTTAGCGAATAACATGGACAACAGATATTTAAAGCCACCATCTATGTTCAAGGGCTATACCTGGCCCCAGTTGTTCAAAAGGTGGATAACGCTATCCACCAGATAAATCTCTATCCAGTGGATAAGTCATCGCAAAACCACTTGACATGTGCAATCCATTGGATAGTGATTATCTGGCAGATAGTGATACCATCGTTTGAACAACTGGGACCTGTAGTATATTATCTTGTTAAATAACGTGAAGGCACTAGAGTTAGGGGAAATTTGTTAACAATATTTAGTCTCCTTGACGTCAAAATAATTAATGTCCAAAAAGAATTTTCTCTTATGTGCACCCAAGTTTGCTTTTCTAAAATTGGTAAACTTTGTGCCAGGTGCTTAAGAGCTCAATCACCAAAGTATTTTTGCATCTTGAAATTAGCAGATCTCTTGTTAACGAAGCAAGGTTGTCTTGTGACAAGGTGATGCATGCATCCATGACAACTTTCCCTTTTTACTGTTTTGCCAGCAGCGTTGTGGTCCTTTTTCATTCATGGAATAAAATAGTTAGCTTGTTGTGAGGGTTTCTGAAAACATCATTGCATGCGTAGAGTTTGTAAATAGGGAGAAATTGAATAATTTTATTTTGAATATACAGTCTGTTTATTTTTTTAAAGACAGTAGATGCCTTGCTTCACTTCTGATTTGCACTGCAGCAGAAAGCAGTGTATGTGGCTTTTTGCAAATGAATGCTTTACAAATATTCGACGAGTGCTCTTTGGATATGAGTTGGCTATAACCAGTTTCATGTCCAACAAGCGCGAAAAATTTTAGAGCTTTGATACTCTGATACTAGTTCCTCCCACAGGGGCATTTCCAACATTAAAATGGTACTTGTATGTTCTGACAAAAAGAGCTCTTGGGACTTGTGACTGCTGTCATTTGCCAGCTGTTTATCAAAATAATGAATGATTACAGTTTTGTTTGGATTTGGAGTTTATTGGCTTGCCATCTTACATTCCATGCATGTCGGATAGCAACAAGAGAATAAACAAGTTTTTCCTCTTTTATATTCTCTTTATAATAAACCTAGTTACTTTTGAATGGTTTGATATGGTGGTTGGTTAAAGTGCCTTTCACCTCAGCACACCTTTCCACTTTATTTATTCCCTGAAATTACCCCAAATACATTGTGTTCTTTTCTAAACCTTTTGATTGATTTTTCCCTTTTTTCGGCTTTGAAAGACTGGAAAAGTGGTCTTACTTTGATCCAAAACCGAGCAATGAAGGGGAATGCATTCGATACCAGGTTGAAGTCACAAACTGCTTTGCGTTGGATTATTCTTTGAAAACAGTAACAAATCAATCTGTGACATCAACCTGGTATCGAACCCATTCTCCTCCATTGCTCAGTTATTGATCAAAGTATGACCACTTTTCCCATCTTTCGAAGCCACTAAAAAAGTGAAATTTTAATCACAGTGTTCTAAAAACAATACTGTGTACAGTGGAAAAGTGTGTTGAGGTGATAGGCACTTTAAGTTGCATGCATCAAATTTCCAAGTGTTGTTAGTTAGCACCTTGGAAGGCCCAGGTGATATTTTCTGAATAGCCCATTTCCAAGTTGCTGCATGCCTCAGTTTCAAAGCGAGTCCTGGTGCACAACCATTCAAATGGAAATGAGTTGTGTATTTTTATGCAAATCAAACTCATTTCCCTTGCAATAGTTGAGCACCAAGACTCGCTTCGAAACCGAGACTAACAGCAACTCTGAAATGGCCCGTTGGTTACCTGGAAAGTTTGTCTTAATTTGACAACAATGGCTTCCACCAGTTTCCCTTTAGAGCTATCAGAAAGTAAAAACAGGTTCCACCAAATAACAAGTGCTTTCCAACTTGCACTACCCCCTCCCCCAAATCAGGTATATTGTATTAAGAAAAGGTGGCTTACTACAGTTTTCCAAAGAAAAAGATCAAGACTTTGAAATCTGTGAAATTAAAGCAACAGGGTTTTGCTCTTCTGGAGTGTTAGTCACTGCAATTGATGTAAAATGAAATGTTACCCAACAAATAAATGCAAATCAGGAGAAAATGCTAAATATAGTAACTAAGCTCCTGGACGGGGGACTGGAAACTAGACATTAGTGGTATGACCAGGGTTAAAATCTTGGAAGTAAGTAAACAATGTGAAGACGAAACTATCAACATTTTTTTCAAAAAAAGATCTATCAGACAGTTTTTCAGTTATTATCAAAATAGACGAAAATAATTATTGACGTTTTTGTCGTTTGCAAAAAACCTGTCAGACAGATTTAAATGTATCTTTCTATACATGATTATTTTTTCTCTCTAAAGAACTCCTGAAATTTGTAAGGTGGGGTCGTACGTCCAGTTTTTGAGAAAAAGGCCTTCGAAATGTCCAGTTTCCAGTCCCCCCTCCAGGAGCTTGGTCACTTTATTCAGCATTTTTCCCTAATTTGCATTTATTTGTTTGGTGAAATTAACTTTTACATCATTAGGCCATTTTCAAAATATCAAATATTCAGCTTGATAGTGAGGCAAACAATAGACACTTTGGAACGAACGTGAAAGATACTTGCACATCATCCACTTTCTTTGTCTTTGTCCTCTAAACCTCTCTTTCAAGCTGAATTTTAATATATAGAAAAAGGCCTATCGCAGACACTAACACTTCAGATTAGACATCATGTTGCTTTTTGTGAAGCAACAACTTGAATGGCATACTCTGAAGATCGCAAACAAAGCAGTGCACAATCCAAAGTGGCCTAAGTACTTAGATGTTAAAAGGTTTAAGCATGAAAGAACTCTGCGATCAAGTGCAGGAAAATTGCTGGAAACATCCTTGATATCAAACACTTTTCAAGATCAAGTAACGTCAAGTTTTAATACACTGCCCATTACCACCAAAAACTGTAAAGCCCATCAACAGTTTGTAAAACATACTTTTAATTTTTTATTAGCACCAGCTAAAAAAGATTGCCTGTAGTTTCTGTTTTTTGATATTTCTATGTTACATATTTTTGATTTTACTTACTCTTATTATTTAGACATTGCAGGTGACGTGCCACCGTTCATGTGGATGTACTGCAATAAAGTTATTATTATTGTCATTATTATTAATTTCAGAGTCAAAATCTTGACCTTTTTCCTCCGAAAACTGTAGTAAGACACCATAAGGTGGCTGGAACCAGTCTCACTACTTTAAAGAGACCTCTTATTAGAAGTATACAAAAATTTTGGTTTTATCAATGGAGTTGATAATGTAAATTGGCCACTGTACAGAGACTCTGAAAGCTGATGTTTCGAGCATTAGCCCTTCGTCAGCGCCAATCCTTCTTATTAGAAGGGTTGTCACTACAACACTGTATCATGTAACAGCAATGTCATGGCACCATAAAAAAGGCCAATATTATTGGATGAAAAAATATGCGCATTATTGACATAATAGGTTACCATAGTAACATGAAAGATCTCCAAAAACAGCCTATATTTTGTGTTGACTTGTTTATATCTCAAAAGTGAACTAGGTGACCCCCATTTTTTATTGTAGAATAGTCATTAGCAATTTAAGATAGAGCTATTGGCAAAGTTTTCAAAAATTCTTGGGAGCTGATTCAGAGCTACCTTAAAATTTCGAACAAGTTAAGATAGCTCTGGATCGGCTAACAACTATTTTTTGAAACTTTACAGATCACGGCTCCAGCTTATATCAATTATTCTACAAGAAAAAATGGGGGTCACAGAGTTCGTTTTTGAGATACATGTATTAGCAAGTAACGAAAAAATAAATTTTGTAATTTTGTAAAATGACCAAAATAGGGTGTTTATGGAAAGCTTTCATGTTGCCATGGTAACCTATTACGTCTCCTACAGCCACCTCAAAATTAAATGGTGTTTCACTTGTTGGTCGAAACATCCCCTTGATGAGGATAACCCTCATTGGTCAACTTGAGACTTTAATACTTGATGTCTTATCACCTTAAAAGTGTTTTGATCAGCTCAAGTAATACGCATTTAGGGGGATAACACTTAAGGATAGTATTTTGGCTTCTCTGAAGATACCTCATTTCTAACAAGGAAGCTACTTCAACTTAAATAAACCCTGTTTACATTCAAAGTTGGGAGAGCCCTTTTATGTCCCTGGAATAACCCCCAGCAATACACTATTTTAAACATGATTGGGACATTATAAGGAAGACGTCCATTACAACCATTCCCTGTGCCCAACATTGAAACACAAGAACCATTTGTTTTAGTAGCCAGCCAATAAGACATCAGTGATCAATTTGGAAGGCATGCACTTTCTTTTTTTGGAGGGGGTTGGGGGGGGGGGGGGGGGGACTTTCAGCAATATTGATACAGTTTGCTTCAATATTGATCCAGTGATACCAGTTTCTTCTTTCAAGTTTCAATTATAATAATTAATTTTGTAAAATGACCAAGTTCTCTGGGACTATCTTGCTGGATGTCCATTCATGTACCATTACTATGACTGAGATAGTGGGAAAACAGATTTCTGTCACGATAAAATGGAGTGCAAGCTAGTACACAATATAATGCATGAAATTACTTTATTTTTAGCTTAATAAAGAATTATTTAAAAATGAACCTGAATTTTCAGGAAAAACACATTTTAACTATAGACAACCCTACAAACAAAACTGACTACTTTCAATTTCTGTAACAACCTTGAATAACTTTTGCATCAAAATTACATATTTTCATGTTACTACCTGAGAAATTTCAGCCATTTAATTGGCTAGCTTAAAATTAAAATACCAGCTCAAGAAAATAATTACAGATCTCTCAGGTAGTTCAAAAGCCTGATTTGCACACGATATTTGGCATAAATGCCATTTGCAATATTTCAAAATTGTCCCAACTCGTCCAATATTTTGAAATGGCATTTGTGATGGTTGTATCAGAAATCATATGAATGCGAGTTCATTTCATGATTTATGGCCACGATTGATGTTTTTAAAGATCTCAAAATTGCATGAGCCTTAGGCAAGTGCAATTTGAGAATTTTCAAAACATCAAGAGTGACCATAATCATGAAATTTTTGAGCAAGATCATATTCACTTTTTTATTTATAATCTACTTAACAAAAGTACTCCATTGCTGTGTTTCCATAGCAAATTTCATATTGCACCCATAACCTACAGTATTAATGCATTTGTCATTGACCAATCACAAACATGATATTCTGTAGAGTACACAATTAAGTCAAATATCACTACAAATCAGGCAATTACCCCCACTAAAACAATGCTTAGCATTGAAACAGTTGTTCTGAGGATGAAACATTACTGTTTACCATTATTAATGGCAATAAAGTTTTACCAAGTAAGCAGTAGCACATACATAATAGAGGAACAATGTGGAAATGATAATCTGCAGTTGGTAACTAGGCACTTGCACTGTGAACAAACAATATATTGGACATTTACATGCATGACTAGCCTTTGGATATATTCCATCACTTAAGTAATGTACAAGTAGGCACAAAACTTCACAAAACAGTAGTAAAGGGTCATTTCCTTTTGCAGTTCCCGCTACAGTTGAATCATACTTGACGTAAATATCTTGATGTTTCTAACGTGTAAGGGTGCAAATACTGTAATTTTTTCCCTAATAAAAATAAGTGATATGCTTGTAATGCACAAACCCGATCAGTAATAGTAATGTTATTTCCAACATGTTAATTCAAACCTTTTAAAAACATAATACCACAATAATTATTAATAACATTAACTAGCTGAAAAAACCAATACAATTTAACTAGACTTGACTGACTTGATTCAAAGGAAGATTCTCCTCTGACGGAGTGGAGTTTTTGTGATGAACGACGATTTCGATTTGTGTCAATGGATACAAATAACGTAAATGCTTGAGTAAATGCCCATTGCGCTTATTTGATTTTTGAGGTCATTAGGGGGGTATAGGGTGTATTTATTTGAAGCTAATTATTGTGAGTGGGGTCTTAGTTTAAATTTTTCCATTCCAAATCAAACTGAGTTTTATTAATTTGTAGGTGAAAAAATATTTTCCAAAAACTAAAACTAAAACAAGTATATGCAGTTGTATGTAAAGTGAACTTTAAAAGCCTAAAGGGAGGGCATTATTTTATTTGAAGGGGCAATGATTTAAGCATTTGCGGAGAGGCCGGCAGGGAGATGTTAGCTGTAAAAGCATTGCATTAAGTCTACCGTATTGTTTACTGTATTTCTGCTGTACTTCCACCCTTCAACTACAACACAAAATTTGTGTTGATCATGTTTTCCACTCATTTAACCCTAACCCCAACCAACCGCACACTGCCCATTTTATAACTACTACCCTATTACTCCCCAACAATAATTCACTTTTAATGTATGTAATAATATTTACAGAAATTATGCTTGGTGCTGTGTTTTGAATCTCAGTCACTTCCCTAGTACACAACACTTTTAATACAAACACACGTATGAACCCTACGTGCCAACATGCACTCCCAACTGTACATAACTAAACTAGTTGACCCCTGATTCAGGAAGAGAAATAACCTTATGAAACCCACCCTGTTGAAACGTTACAGTGCTTTTCAATAGTACAGAAAGTTTATTCTTTCAAAGCTACCTAACTTCCCTGTACAGGTACAGTTGTAATCCACTTTACAAGTGTTTTCTAAAAACTACAGTGTAAGAAGGTTCCTGAAACTGATACGCGCAGAACGCCGAGTATTTTTTGGCAATGTTTCTTTGTGTTTTGCTAAGCCATCATCATCATCATCTTCATCATCCTTTCTCTTGTAACTCCACGAGCCAAGTACTCCATCCCACTAGTTAATGATAAAAAAGTTGGATAAAATGAGGCAATCTACAGCTGCTTTTATGAATTTTTAACAAAACAAGAGGTTTTTATTTTTTCTCGCTGGAGTATAAATTTTTGTTGTATCCAAACCATGTATGTCATTTTGGACTTGGATTAATTAAATTTGCAGGACTGAACACCCACCAGCAGAAACTTTATGGAGTTGTCCTTGCTATTAATTAAAAGGTCTCTGATTGATTACTTCAAATCTTACTGGATCTGCAACGGACTACAGTACAGTTCTCAAATGAAGTCAGAGATATTTTATTAACTGTTTATAGACTCACCGAAGTGCTGACAATTTCTGGTTGGTATGGATGCCATGATACGTCACGAACAGTCGATCCCTCATCATAGTTAAGAACATAACTCATCCCTTAAGGACAACTCCTATAAAGGCTTTTCATTGGGCAATACCCATTGATTACATTGGTGCTTAAAACACCAAAATATTTTAATAGTTCATTCATTAACAGTCTTGTTAGGTTCTTTAAACATCTAAAAACAAACCTTAAAACCACCATTGATGAAGAAAAGAAAAAATGATTGTGCACACTCTGTAACAAACCACTATTTCTTGTAAATTAAAAGCACTTAAGACAAACTCCAGCACCCTTTAGTAAAGCAAGGATACATGTCCAGTAAGTTTGGAGATAATTTTGCCTGTCAATGCATCATAAACTGAAAGAGTGAAATTGGAAAACTTATCAAAATAATAGAAAATAAAAGAAGCCATTTTAAAAAGTGAAAAGACTGTCAACATTAACGCTTCTTCATTAAAGTGTAAAAATTAATAAGTCAACACTTACTGACAACAGAGCCTGTAGAGCAGCCAGAGTAAATAAATCGCTAAAGATAAAAAGTACAAGTTTATTGACTTAACCTGTTCCAAAAAATAGTGAAGCATCCTGTCTTGGCATGAATCTGTCTGACCCTCATTACTACATTTGGATGTTTAGTATGTGGTGGGGGGAGGAAACGTGTATCAAGAGAGTGAAGTCAGGAAGGGGAGGGGGCAGACAGGGGGTTGGCCAAAGTGGTCCATGAAAATTATTAATTGCTTCTCTGCAACAGTATGGGTGAATTAAGGCCAGCCAATGCAATTCCCAAGCCTTCTTTTTAAGCTCTATTTCCTTCTGTTGAATACATAATATCAGTTTGCAAGTCTTATTCTAATGATCCTCCCTAGACAATGGTTAAATTCAGTTAGAGCATGATAATCTGCAAGCCTACCTGCCCAGTTGTATGTACTGGAGAGAAGTAACACCGTATAAGTGTGTGCAACACACTGTGACCACGATATGTCATGAGGGAAAAATCTCCGGGAAGTTTGGCTCGTCTCATGGCTAATGAAAATAAGAACATAAGAAACTGAGTTACACGTCAACAACAGTCACATGTTTTATGATCCCCACTAAGCTGTTTCTTCTCTCATAAGTTCAACTTACACTTTCTTGGAACAGGTTGCCAGCGATAGTCCCATCTTTGTCCAGCCACAGCACGTTTTGTAGCCTGAAATAGAGGGATGCATAAAAGCTCCAAAACTTTTCTCAATTAATTCAACTATGCATGTCCAGAATTAATAGTAATGACATGTATGCTTAGTTCTGATAAATTTCTTGAAGTGTTTGTTTTAGTCAAAGCATCCCTGAACTACAGTTTACTGTTACAATTATATGAGCTAACACCACAGCGTTCCTGTTATTTTTCATTACCTTAAGGTATCAGTTACTGTTCAATGCCTATCACTTTGAACTGACCTACATGTAAATTCAATGGCATGTTCAAAACTTGACATTTTCAAGACTTCTTCATAACAAAAATATCTATAGCATAATTATATTCATTGACACTCACAGATATCCCCTCTTCACCAGAAAACTTTCTCATGTCCCATAATTTGATTGTTTGGTCTTTTGAATTTGTAATGAGATGTCGCCCATCTCCCTGTTAACAAATACATATCAATCAGTACTTGATCAAAAACAAGTTACAAATTACTTCAAATACATGTACTGAAAATAATCTCAAGGGTACAGCTGTCCAGGTCACTGAAAGAAGCAAACCTGAAAATTATTTCTATTCAATGCACTGTGCCCTTCAAATTATATTATATTATGCATAAGGCTAAATCATGTTAACCATAATGGGTCATTTAAAGTAATAATAGCCATGGTCACCCTGCTGACTTTTCATCAAAGTAAAAATTGACTTGTTCATAGTTTATGGCAGGAAACTGAATATTTTTCAGTGCCACTGACTTTACCCCAGGTAATTTACATGGGACAAATTTTGATAACTGGAGCTGGGATATGTCATGAGAACAAAATAGTTTCCCTTGACAGCTGTACAAAAGTGATAGCCAAGGAAAATTCATTTCCCCAAGTAATTAACCAATAGATGCCCATACAGCATACCGTGAAGTCATCTACATGTACAAAACCATTTTGCTGCAGATTAACATTGTTTTTGTAGCTGAAAGCACAAAGATGCCGGCCCACTTCAGAGCACTGTCAATAGTGGACGGGTATATTCTGCAGTAATGTTATTTCCAAGATTGTAAATTTTTTTTGTAGTTTGGGATTTGAAATTTCACTTCAGTATTAAGTGGATTTAGAATCCTTTTAAAACTGTGCCAGGTTTTTGATGCAAAAACAGCTTGTATTTTCAAGACAAGCCACAACAACCTCTATCCAATTCGCGGTGCAAGGAAAGCCATCCAGCAGCAGATCCCTTGTTCCCCCTTTGCCTGGTCTGAACTCTTAACATTAGGAGCAAGTTACAGCAAAATGAAAAGAAAAACATTTCTTCCGTAGGATGGTGCGATTACTAGGCATGGTTTGAATGTACATGCCAAAAATTCAAATTTAACTCCTTGGATACAGATTCCAACTTACTAGTCAGATTCAAAATTTGCTTTGTCTCCTAGCATCAGTTATTCATGATTGGCTATGATTAGGTGGGGCTACCAAAATTTAACAAATTATTATAAAAACCAAAAACAAACTGAAATGAAATCATTTTAACCTGAATTGTACTTTGTCCCACAACTTACTTAAATGCTTCCTTGCAGGCGGATCACTTTCAGAATTCCAGATAGATATTGTACATATTGAGCATTACCACCATAAAGCCAATTATCCAACATTTTATACAACAATGCTTTCATGCCTCTGGGCTCTATACTTTGCCCTCTTGTATTCTCTCTTAAGTTAATTAAGTGTAGGGAAAGATCTCATGGATATACCCACCACGAGTCCCCTAAATTAAACTCTCATTTTACAGATTAATTTAAGTCTAAGTGCCCATTTCAGTGATTAGGTATAAACTTTCGTTTATCTCAGTGCTATATCAATATTTAGTTCTAGAAACTGATTTAGAATGGTCATTTTTTTTAGAGCTACATCTATCGGAAAAGAGTTATTGTCCTCACTATGCAATAGGATTGTGGAACAATCTTCCAGACACAAAGACAGAAATATCAAAAGTGACAGCATCCCTTTCTTTTACACCGAAAGTAAAATAACATTTAATTTAAGTTTGATGTCAACATTTACAATTAGATGACTTCAATGTTGTCCTTGGTAGCTTAATGTCTAGTTGATTCACATGTTAAAGGTGAATCATTTGGCTTAGTGGGGCACAAGTGTGATTTTTGAGTCAGTCCAACTTTAACTGCCAGAGAGCAGGGTGACTAAGACCTAGCTAATTTCATTGACAGTCTTAACCAGGTTGGATACAAAATTTGGTTTCATCAACGGAGTTGATAATGTAAATTGGCCACCATACAGAGATTCTGAAAGCTGACGTTTTGAGCGTTAGCCCTTCGTCAGAGTGAATTGGAATCTCTGTACGGTGGCCAATTTACATTATAAACTCTGTTGATAAAACCAAATTTTTGTATACTACTTCCCCACCGATGCAGCACCACAGTTTCTTCAGAAACTACCCCCTTCATTTACCAGGTTGGGTTCACCTCTTTTCTTGGATGATATGGACTTCCAGTCATTCATTCATTCATACTGCCTCCTCCATGAATCTTTGCCCCACAAAATGCATCAAGTTTCAGATGTTAAAGCAGATGACTGTGTTTTTGTACTGGATTTTTTGTCAACATGGTGAAATTTTTCCAGACGGGTAATTTCTGATTCAATTATTCTGAGCTACAGCAAACCATTGATTTGACGGTAATTGTGAAGAAGAGCTCCCCAAAAAACCTGTCGGCCGACTGTCGGTCAACTGTCGGCCGACAGTTGACCCACAGGTTACCGACAGTCTACCGACAGCTAACCGACAGGTTAAGAAAAAAGAAAAATTGTGGTAAAAATGAGCAGTTAACGTGACATAACATTCCGTAATGGTGATGTATGACTCGACAGCCTTCACGTACTTACCAATCGACGGCAAAGTTGAAATTATGTAAAATACTGTTATCAGTTGTTATCAGATGCGTATAGGATATGTCACTTGCGTAAGCTCTTTCACTCTAGTATTCACCTAGATTGGCTATTGTTCACAGTCACAAAATATACTTATAGACATCATCATGGCTTTTTGGCAAAGCTCTCCAAAAATTCTGGCATTATAGCAAATTTGTTTAACATTCTAGAAACTTTTCTTAGAATCAAATTTCAAAATATGAAACATTGACACTGTCTCTAAGCCCTTATGTGCTAGTCTTTCAACTATGTGTACAACACTCAAACTTCATTATTTTTTTCATTACCCTGGGATCAACGTAAGTTATACCATCTGCATGTCCAGCCAGAACGCCAACTGGACAAGGGCAGCTTTCATCCAGTACACGGCGATCCCAAACCTTCCAAGGAAAAGCAAGATGTTTACAGCCATTTTTTTGTTGAATAATAATTACGAAGCCCCGCGATTAAAAAAATTCGTGAAATTACAGTGACATGAACAATACAAGCAAGTGTTGTGAACACAACAAGATGCAAAAATTAAGTGACTCACACAATGTGTCGACAATCAACATCAGGGAGGAAGGGAAACAAACAGCACAATAACTGAAAGAGATGTGCCTGTTGATCCATGTAATGGATATCACTGACAACTGATTCAATAATTCACGTACAAGACTAGTATGAACCTCTTGTGGAAACTGAGAGAACTTCTTTGTCACTACTGTTGTCATATAGACCCACCGCTGCATCTTTTGTTATTTTTTATGTTATTGTAGATGAAGTTGTTCTATTTGATTCAAGGACAAGTTAAATAAAATTTATTTAACACTATTTTAATCGGTGGGTCTAAAACACAGATCACATTCAAAAAGTCACTCTATTGCAGGTCATTGTTTCACCTTTCTGAAAGTACCGGTAACCCAAAATTCTAAATTTGACAAACACTAGGCCTAAAAAGCAACCTTAGCCCTAGGGTTAGCCAAATTGAGGGTTTTGGTTACTTTCCAAAAGGGAAAACAATGACCTGCAACGAGTGACCTGTGGAATGTGACCTGTGTGTTAGACCCACCACTATTTGATAGTGTCTTACTCAAGATCACAAAAATATTGTGATTCAAAATACAAAACTTTTGCAAAATTGCAAAATATGTGCACCTTAAAATTGAAAAGAAACATGTCGTGAAAACTTCATGTAATAAGGTATTCTTCATCAAACCTCCTTCACTGAAGTGACTTGTTTGATAATATTCTTAACCCTTCCTGAGGGTGACTTTACTTGTCAATGGGGCTCATGCCAGCTCAGGGATGAATGGGTTGATAATGATTATCAATAATATCATCAATAATTACCAGTAAATATTACTATTATTGGTTTTCAGATACCCAGTAGTACAAAGCAGCCACAAATCATTTTTCCTTACCTTACAAAGGCCATCATCTGCTGCTGATATCAATATTTGAGAGCTAGCATCTGCAAATCTCACAGCATCCACATCATCCTCGTGTGCATGAATCTGAATGAAACATTTAATGCACTATCACTGTATGAAAATTAACTAGGCCAAGATTTTGTGACATTCTTGATGAGCACAATGAAATTTTGTGATATGTGATTCAAAGGTCACTTATTTCTCAATGTGGGGAGCTTGGATGGCGCAGTGACCAACGAAGAGTGCACTCAGTCAACTTCTGTATCCCTGGATTGATTCCATTGACCCATTGACTCCTGGGAGTGAGCCTTGATACATTTTATTTTGACTGTCTAACGCCAGAAAATTTTACTTGTCAACTGGGGGAATCCTAGGGCGCCTGATCAGAGGTCAGTGGGTCAACCAGTCAAAAAAATTAATGTCCCCTTATTTTAATAACCCATTGACTCCTGGAAGTGAGACTTGACAGACAATTCACTCACCAACTGGGGACGTCCTAGGACGCCTCAGGGGTCAATGGGTTATATATATATACATATATATATATATATATATATATATATATATATATATTTATATAGACAAGGTTAATTTGGGAACAGAAATCAGCACAACTAAGCAATTAAGTGAAAATGTGGCTCAGCCAGGAATTGAACCTGGGTCTCCAGATTACCTCACTGCTTCCCACACCTGATCCTTAACTTGGTCCCTACCTCACTGTACTATATATATAGTATGTATATAGTATATATATATAGTATATATATATATATATATATATATATATATATATATATATATATATATGTGGACGAAGAAGACAAATAAACTACAAGTTCATCCCTACAAGCCTGTATCGTGGTCGCCCACGGGCTTGTAGGGATGGACTTGTAGTTTATTTGTTTTTTTCTTCCACATATACTTCGCTCTACCTCTATGTATTGAGCACTGTTTTACGAAAATCAAGTTTCATACTTTATATATATATATATATACATGTATATATACTTTATTAAATCTCCAATGAAATGGCTTTTCAGAAATAATTATAAAAACTAACTAATAAAATACTACTAAAATATGAATAAAATCGTGTAAAATAATGACTATTGTTCAAGAAGTGATAGTATTTAATTTAATCAGAGAAAGGCTGTTCCAAATGGACGTTGCAATTCTCAAACATGAAATGAGTTTTTCTTGAATGATGTTCTTTTCAGGAACTCATTTTCAGTCTCATTAGTTTTTTTTATTCTACTTCATTTTGATTCTTGTTCAGAGGTTTCATTAAAATTAATCGAAGTTGGCAGATGGTTTGACTAGAGTAACCGACTGCTGTCATCGTCAAAATGAATTTTAATCTTTGGTTTGAAAGAATTATCTTTCTCTTGAATTACTATTTTAATCAGTTCAGTTCCCAGTTGTTCAAAAGGTAGATAATGCTAGCCACCTTTTGAACAATTAGGGCCAGGAAAAAAAGGCAGCCAACTTCTCTGTCAATCTAGCTATCTGATTGGCTAATTTGCCATTGTTGATAAGAGTCTAGACAACGCTGCTTGCATCGTGCTCGCGTCAATTTGTCACGCAATGTAATAGCCAATCAGCAAAGGTCAAATTGGGAAATAAAGCAATCATATTGCGAGAAAGTTCTAGACAATGCTTGCTCTTTCTTTTTGTCATGCTCTAAAATAAAAACTTTCTTTGGCGTTGAATATTGTGGTAAAAAACAAATCGAAAGTGGCTCAGCGTTGTTTGTACTCTTATCGACAATGATATTCGTCGTCACCTTGGTCAAAATTTGTTGTGGACTCACAAGGTGCACAACATTTTGACCACCATGATGACGAATATTGTTGTCGATAAGAGTGGAGACAACGCTGAATCAATGCCAATTTGTTAAGTAGACAAAACTGCCGGTATTTGTCGGCTGTTGGTGCTTACTGAAACCACCACTGTTGCTATGGGAGAGGGGCTGGCATTCTAGTTAGAGCACACACCTTCCACTGGTGTGTCTCGTGTTCTATTTCTGACTTGCACATTTTAGTTTGAAGGTTCTCTACATTCTCCATCATGTGGGTACTCTGGCTTTCCCTTCTCTCACACAAAAACTCAACATTTCACTTGAACTGCCTGTACAGTATTGATTTCATTTGCAGTCTCCTATTAATCATGCACTTGTACTGAGTTGTATACCCTTGATGCATGTACTTTTAAATTCCCTATGACCCTTATTTTTCCCCTTTTTTTTAACTTTTTGTTTAAGTATCTGTGGTGGGGCTTTGATTTTTGGCCAAGCCAGTTGGGTCCTGAAAACTAATAATGTCAAAGAAGTCAACAATGTATATGCAATTCCATTCTGAATCGCCAGAACATTCACAGCATCCGAAGGGTAACTATCGTCCCACATTTCTATAAAGACTTCACAAAAAGCTCTAGATTTTCAGCTAGACTTCTGTGAATAAGTTACTTCTTTGAGGTCATTAGTTACCAGGGTCCAACTGGCTCAGCTAACGTTTTTTTTGCATATAAATCAAATGCCCACTAAAGCACATGATCATCCAGCGATCTGGGGAGCAGGGCTGGTGTAGTGGTGAGAGTACTCGCCTTCCACCAATGTGGCCCAGGATCGATTCCCGGATTCTACGCAATATGTGGGGTTGAGTTTTGTTGGTTCTCTACTCTGCTCCGAGAGGTTTTTCCACGGGTACTCCGGTTTTCCCCTCTCCTCAAAAACCAACATTTGCAGGCGTAGTTCAGTTGGCTAGTGCGCGGCTTTTGGAGCAAGGGGTCCCCAGTTCGATCCTCGGTGACTTCAACGTCTGTTTCCACCTTCCTCTGATCCGTGTAGCTAATATTAGCTTTAAATATCCATCAAACAGAGCACTGACAGAGGGAGGGGGGGTAAAAGGCGCACCGTCGGCTTCCATTGATACCAGTTTCGTAACTGAAGGAACTACCGACGTTAAACAAATTGACTTTTGACTTTACTAATACTTTACATTATGAGGGAAACGTTTTTGAACTACTCCACTCCACGCAGTCACTATACATGTAGATATTTAAACGAAAAGTTAAAAACCGGAAAAAAATAAGCGTATTAGCATACAAGAAAAACATGCTAGGTCTCATTACTCTTCTTTATTTTTATAACTGTCAATTAAATTTTTATAATATATATTATAAATTCAAATGTAACTTCAAATTAATTCTACTTTCAACTGAAGATGGTCGTTGCACGACCGAAACATGTCTTGCAAATTTAATTTCAAATGTGTCGTCACTTTTATAAAAATTGTTGTTAGTCTGCTTCTTTCCAACTCTTCTTTATCAAATAAAGAAAATTCTCTAATGAGGAGTGTTTTATCGGCCGGTTTAAAGCTCATGCATGTGCCATTTTATCGGTGTCTTGGTAGGCTGTTACGTTCATAAATTATTAATGCATTTTTGAAATTGCTGTCAAACACATCTCGCTACATGGGCATTATTCAACCCTAATTCAACTGTCAATTAAATTTTAAAACAAAAACTTAAGCTACAGTCAGAAATGTTCTACATCATTTTAGCAATGATATACTTGAATTGCTCACTCACCCTTAAAATTCGTTGATCACTTTCCCGGTCATAGACATATAAACATGCATCATTGGCTCTAAAGGTACAATATAAATATAAAAGTACAGACAACAAAATTTGTACATGATATTATTTAATTTTTGAAAGGAAGGAACTCCCTGGCCAAAACCTGCCAGGCTTTTCATTTTACTCTGTATAATGCCAGATGCCAGACGATTTTACTCATCAATGGGGAACCCCCAGGAGTCAATAGGTTAATCCAACGTGAGTTTCATCTTGTTAGAGGGGACTTCCTGCTACGGTTATGCAAATGGCATGGGAAGGCTATTTGCATCAGTGGAAATAATATTCATCTTCTGCACTGAATTACTCACTGATTAACCCTTTGAATCCCAAGCCGGCCTGAACCAGCCATACTTAGTATTTTTACTCTGTCTAATGCCAGATGATTTTTCTTGTCAATGGGGAACCCCTGGGAGTCAATGGGTTAAATAACTACAACAAAAATCATTACAAATTTAAAACGCAAGGTTAAATGATTAAAAATGCACCAGCACGACCCACTATTTGGAGGACAAGCAAAAAAATTGTGTTATTGTGGAAATAAATTCCACTTGTAGTTCCTGTTGTTGTAGTTGTCAATAATAATAATAATAATAATAATATTATGATTATCATTATGATTATTATTATTATTATACTATAAAGGAGGCAGTGTGGCCCAGTGGTTAGGGTGCTTGCCTTGAGATCCGGAGATTCCTGGTTCAAGACCTGCTATGACCACTCTTTGAATTTGTTCCTGGTAGTCCCTCGTTCAACTTCCCAGCTGCACTTGTAAATAGCCAACTGGTTTGCCTATGGCCAGTTGGGATTCTTAACAGTTGTTGTTGTTGTTCTGTTCCATCATTTCGTTAACTGTGTTTCATTGGCCCTAAAAAGCTCCTATGGGGAGCGGTCAATTAAGTATGTATTGTATTGTATTATTGATGTTAATTACTCCATCAGAAACCGATAATTATAGCTCTTGGATTGCTTTACGGAAGATGACAAAAAAAGTTTCCCTTTTAGACCTAAACTCAACTACTACAAGAATACTCTTAAGGTTAGAGTTAAGCTTACGTGCTTCATAACTCACCCTGCCAGGATTTCCTTATTGTCATGTGAAAATTTAATCGAAAAGGCACAGAATCTCGAGTCCTCTGGACTAGGGTAAAATGAGAAAAACTATTGGTAAGCAGTTGAAAAGTGAACCTTTTGTTGGAAGATAAATCTTACGAGCATCCAGCTTTAAGGATATCTGATATTATTTTACACTAAAACAGTGGATAGTTAAGCATTGTCCTTTAAATAACTATTTTTTTCTCGATTTGACTGTAATGCAATGTTCGGTTAGTAAAATATTTCATTGTATTTACTCAGATTATTTACTGGCTGCTTCAGTTTATAGTGTGGTCTATGTCTGGTCAACTTCAGTTCAAAAACCCCGAGAGCCCAGCCCGTGACCGGAACGCATGACAAGCCGTTGCGGTACATACACAGTTACTGTAATCATACTTTGTGAAGGGCTTTTGTCGATGGGCTTATCTAGCCTGCAAAGCTGCCGGGGGAGAGGAAGGCAAAGCGCAGATGGAAGAAGGGGGACATGATAAAGAAGTAGCTTCTTCTAAATAAAAAAACGAATTCAAGACTAGAGTGCAAAAATTGATACCCTATTTATGGCCACAATGGCTGAAAAACCCTACCCTTTGGGGCCGCACATACCTATATAACCCCTTTTTAGGGAGTACCCCCCGGGGCTATTGCCTGCTGCTATCATGGACCGAGATTGACTAAACCAGTCAGAAAGCTAGAAACACGACATCTGAGGTAGAAAATATAATGACAATAAATTATTAGAATTCAAAGAGAAAGTCCACGTATACAGGTGACATCAATGTGAGCACTCTTATGACTTCGAGTACTGTTAGGTTGGCACTGCCAAGGTTTTACTCCTAAAAGATCAGTGTTTGAGCAACTGAACTTAATGATAATAATAATAATAATAATAATAATAATAATAATAACAACAACAACAACAACAACAACAACAACAATAATAATAATAATAATAATAATAATAATAATAATAATAATTTATTTCAAGATCGTAGATTAGACTCCTTTAAAGGAGAACTCAGATGTTTCCCTGAGCATCCCCAAGTCGTGATAGACAAGAAGATACATTCCTCACAGCCCCGTTCCCTTTTCTCTGCCAAGAGCAGGGCGGGCACCTTACAATAATAATTATGGGCAGAGAAAGGCCCTTGGAATGAGGTTGATTTCCTCAATCATCTTGTCACATCATCAATTTTGTTAGCGTTAAATGGCTACTCCTGTCAGAATCAGAGCTGGTGAGATGCACTCAAGAGTTAAAGGAAAGGAAAGGAAAGGAACTTTTATTTAAGTGTCTAATCTTCTAGCGCTGTAGAGCAATAATCGGGGACACTGTAAATTGAAATTAACAAATCAATGCAACTCAAATCAAATTTTGGTTTTTGAGGAAAGGGAGAACTGGAGTACCTTGAGAAAACATCTTGGTGCAGAGTAGAGAACCAACAAACTCAACCCACCTATGATGCCGAGTCTGGGAATCGAACCTGGCCACATTGGTGGGAGGCGAATGCTCTCACCACTGCCACCATCCCAGCACCCCATTACATCTACCATTACTACATGTACCGGTATTTCACCTTAAACACAGAGCAGCGTGTGTTTCATGATCTCTATAAATGTTACAAAGATGAACTGAAAAAAGAAAGATGAAGAAAATAAGAAAAAACAGTACCAGTAATTGCTAACACAGATCTGAGATACGGAAGAATACAGAATCTAAAACTCACCGTAGTCTGACCAACTAGAATAGATTAGGTACTGTTGATCAGGGCTAATAAAAATGAAGAAAGATAAAGAAAAAAGTCATTTGGGTATTAAAGATCTAATGGAAATCTTTGATGATAATTTTCACTAGCTAATGTTTTTCTTCCACATGGTTTTATGCTTACTATAATACTGAATCTAAAAAAACCATAACTTGCTAAATTATGTCTAAAAAGGTATAGTTATTAACAAGGACTGGTAATGCCTGTCAAAAATACTTGCTGTACCTGTAATCAGTATCGATTATACTCCAGCCAACATCTCTGGCTATTATGTCACGAAACTCTTTGAACTGTCCATTTGTTGTATCATATAACCGAATGTGCTGATCTGTTAAAGAGACATTATTTTAGAGTAAAAGCAATTTAAGACTTTTTACAATTGGTAGTTAACATTAAAGCAAAGCATCAAAACCCCGCTAATACAAGCAATAATGAACCTAGTTCAATGGTAGAGCATCCGAACTAGTAATCGAAAGGTCGTAGGTTCATCTCCTGCAGAGAAGCACTCAGATTTTTTCCACAGATCTCAGAGTCACCATCAATAAAAGGATGCATTTTTCTTCAATAATGAACAGCTTACCAAGATTATAATAGATCAAAACATTATTAAGTGATAATCAAAGGAATTATGGGGAATTATGCTTTTAACTTTACGACCCAAAGAAACAATGTTACATGTACATACCCTGACACGCTGAAAGAAAGACATTCCCATCAGAAGAATATCTGCCACAAAATAATTTTTGATGATACTGGGCTCTTCTTTCCATCTTGTTGGGAATGAAACTGCGAAAAAAAAAAAACAAAGGGAAATCTATCATTTAAGCCAAGCCTATCACAAAAGATTTTGATGCCTTCAATCATCCTCTTTCCCAAAACCAAACCTTACTTGGCATAAGCAGAAGCTTTGTCACTTTGGGTAAAGTTGGGATGATGATGAAGGTAACTCTCCCTCTAAAAAGAAAAAAAAATAATGAGTATGTTTCTAGATCAAGGCAATAATTATTATCGTTTTAGTATACACATGTATCATATTATTATTTAAAGTTAAAAGAAATCTTATATTTTCTGGATTTCTACAGGTAGCCCAGGCTCTGCAAGTGACCGTTTGAAAATACTAGATGTGAAGCAGTGATTTCGGCACAAATAATCTTGATATGAATAACAATAACATGGCCTCCAAACTTCAAACATGTTTTCTGGTAATCATTTTTAGTGTCTGAAAGACCTAGGTACTGACATAGCCCTTCACTATAAAATGACAAGGTAGGAGGCATTCTTTCAAAGCTACATGTACCCTGGAATCTGGACCAAAATTGCAAATAAAATCCCTCAAACGAAAAATTATCTTGCACAGAGCTACAGTACTGGCTGCAGGAATAACAGCATTACACACATGTATCATGTTTGTAAATCTGCCACACTGCATGCAATTTACACGTAAATTATGTGAGCGCTATGCGGGAGTAAAAGAAATACACTAAATTGCGGGTAAATAGGTAATTGCACACAAAGTCTTCACAGAACATGCAAAATTTTACACGCAGAGTTCTGTATAAAAAAGGACAGAGTATTTACCGCGCTGTACATACTAGCACTAATTTTCCGATTTTTCTCAAAGAAAAATGTTGCATGTCTTAAAGCACTACTGGTTTCCAAAGAATTACCGGTATAAAATAATTATTTCAACTTTGCATTTCAAATTTTCGCAAAAAGTGTCCACTTTGGTTGATTATTTCAAATACTCAAGGCTTAAATGACAGTTTTGGCTGGCACATGTGTTGTCTGAATATCACGAGTTGGCCCACCATACAATGTACATGTATGCTTGCATTAGTTTACAATTTGTGTGATGTAATAGGTTACCATTGCAACATGAAAGCTCTCCACAAACAACCTATAGCAATATTTCTTGTTTACAAACATTGACCTCATTTTTCTTTGATATTCACATTTTGCCAACTATGGAACAAAATAAGTCATTGTTTCAACAGCCAATTGGGTTCTGGTTGGCATATTAATAATAATGGGTGACGTCACAAGAAACATCCCTATATTTCATATTTACCGGTACTTGCCTATATCTCAAAAATGGAGCAAGGATGGAGCAAGGAGCAAGGATGGCACAGTCGGTTAGTGTGCGACCTTGGTGCAAGAGGTCCCGAGTTCGATTCCCGGATCTCACATCCTTGTTTGGACTTCTTTCCTTTCCGTGTAGCTAAGCAGCTTTAAATACCCGTAAAACGGAGCACTGATGGATAGGGGGAAGTAAAATGAGCGCACCGTCGACCTCAGGTTTGTCAGTTGAATTACTGTTACGAGTTATCGACGTTAAATATGGTTACTTTACTTTACTTTACTTTTAAATTGGTAACCCTCATTTTTTATTGTAGAATAGTAATTAGCAATCAGAGATAAAACTATCAGCAAAGTGTTAAAAAATTCATGGGAGCCAATTCAGAGCTGCCCTAAATTTTCGAAAAATGTAAGGCAGCCCTGAAATGGCTCCCATGGATTTTTTGAAACTATGCCAATAATTCTATCTCCGATTGCTTTAGAATTACTATTCTATTTAACGATAAAAATTACGATAAAACATTTCGCAAAAGCATATTTAAAATTTGTAGACGACGTTTGGCTAACATCAGTATCAACTCAAAAAGTGAAAGATAAAAAATGTTTAAATACTAAAAAGTCAATAGGTGATGGAATGTTCTTTAAACAAAGAGTTTTGCGCAAATGCAATCAGTCTGCGTGTTGAGACTAGAATTGTGTTCCTTGATTAAGACCATTTCATAGACAAGACAGTCAAATTTTCCTTGGCATTTTTTTAGAATGCGGAACTGGCTTTCTTTGAGGAGGCTTGTATCCCCATGGGCTGTCAAAAGTGTTTGCCAATCACAGAGTTTTTATGTTTAACATTACGTTGATGAAGGTGTTGAGCCGTATAGCAGACATAATCTGAATCACACAGATCACATGTAAAAGAATAAATAACGCATTGTTGATTTACGATTGGAGGCTTGATTTCTCTGGGCTTGAGGTCGGTTGTAGTGCATTCTTGATTGAAGGCTTCAGTCGTTGAGGATAGAGCAGATGCGCGATGGATCATTGTTTTGAGCAAGCAATCTTTACAGCGCTTGTCTGTGTGGCTATGAAAATGCAGCAACAAGACAGTGTTTGTTGGCTTTCTATATACTTGTGTGTCAATCTTTGTTCAGTTCTTGATTATCTCAATGTCGATAAAGGAGATCTTGTTATCAATAGGAAGCTCCATCATAAAAGGCAGGGTAGGGTGGAGGCTATTAAGAGTAGTGAGAAAATCAATTGCAGTGTCGGTGCTGGGCATTCTGACCAAGGTACATGTATCATCAACATATCTCTTGTATAATGTGGGCATCACACCATTGCGGGTAAGCTTGTCTTCTAGGTGGCAGAGGAAGACATTGGTCATTACAGGGCCAACTGTCGATTTGTTCATACAGCTGGCCATTGAATTGGAAAAGCTGGTTAGTAGTGGCGATCTTGAGAAGTTTTGTGAGTTGATCCTTTTGCAGGTTAATTAAGGCCATAAGTTTGACCAATCATCGGTAAATGCTTTTTCGACTAAGACGATGATCTCATTTAAAAGGACGTTAGTAAAGAGGGCATCATAAGAGACCAGTATGTGAGTTGCGGATTTCTTCAGAGAAGCGACTGGCATCGGTAATCGTAATCGACTGTTCGTCTACAAACATTTAATATGGTCTTACGAAATGTTTTATAGCAATTTTGTTACTCTTAAATGTTTCTACAATAAAAAATGGGGGTCACCAAATTCACTTTTGAGATTCAAGTAAAGACGAAATATAGGCTGTTTTTGGAGAGCTTTCACATTGCCATGGTAACCTAATGTCACAATATGGGGTGCATTTTGTTAGGCAATAATTGGTGTTTCATATGGTACTATTATTATAATAACATTGCTGTTACATGAAACAATATGTTAGTTATAACCCATGTAATAAGGTCTCTTAAAAGTGGTGAAACTGGTTCCAGCTACCTTACCTTGAACTACTATGGAAAATGATCGCTACTTTAGGAAAGGTTTTTATTTCTTGCCTTAAATCAACTAAAATAATTATATACTTTATTGGAGTTTTTATGAAACGTGTGACCGTGAATCATTGACAATGCGGCAAGATTGTCATTTGGGGTATACTGATACCTTAAAGAAAACAAGTACTTAATTACCATATGAAGCCTTGCACAAATATTATGATTGGTCACATTCTGACCACTTGATAAGACGGTGTCTTGTTTAAATGTACTTTCCTGAAAAGGAACCAAAGTAGCAATAGTCAATTTAAGAAAGAGGTTGATCAATTAATCAGTCAGCAATGAAATAATATTATATGTCCTTTCCCCTTGGGAGTGAGACTACTCTAACGCCAGATGATTTTACTCGCTAATGGGAGGGCAGTTTAAGAATCAATGGGTTAATAAATTTTATGATTGTACCTATCCTATGGACCCTCAGGAAACTTTATTATCTACACTTGTTTGTTCAAAATAATAAATAAATGTACAATGTACTAGAGTCGCTTGTGTAATAATCAACTGAGACGAGCATATACTTACGTCGACTGAGGATGTACTTGGATTTGGATCAGCTGTGAAAAAATAATTATGGATGTTGGAGATAATACAGAAAAACACTCAAAACAGAAAGTGATTTGTTGATTCAAACAGACAGAATGGCTTTTTCATAACCTCTACATCTGGGCCTAGTTTTTCGAAGCAGGGCTAATAGGGAGTGAACACAACTCAGAGGTTGCTCAGGTAAATTAAGCAAAGAATGGTGTTCACAACCTTGCTTTAAACAACTCCGCCCAGAATTTTATATCAAGCTGTACACGTACTCGGAGGACTAGGAACATTTCCATCATGGAAAGCAAAATCGTCGAAACCATCATCATCATCGTCATCACTTGATGACATGCCATGAATGAGGTGGATACCCCTGCCACCTTCAGAACTGGCTTGCACAATTCGGGCTTGGCCGCTATGGAAAAAATAAATAAGTGAAGATGATGGTGAATGCTTCACAAGGGTTGCGGATTAGATCCAAAAATAGATAAATGTTCCTGTGAATCTTGGAAAAAAATAGCAACAAATAGCACAACTATATAAATAACTAACTAAATAAATAAATAAATAAATGAGTAAATATAATATTGAACACTGCCTTGTCTGCCTTTGCTTCTTGTTCGCGTCTTTTGAAGTAGTCATCCATTAATGACATGACAAAATTCATACCCGTGAGTGTCGAGAGACCAAAAACATGCGGAAGACCCCCCGAAGCACTACCATCCATTACTTCAGAAGGAGAAGGAGTTATCCTCAGTTGTACAAAGAATTTTACCTAAAACCACTGCGGATTCAGTGATACAGAAGGGTTCGAGACTCGTACATCTTTACGGTCTCCCAAAAACCCAAAAGAAGAAGTTAGCCATGCGTCCAATACTATCTGCCACGGGAACATATAATTACAAGCCTGCAACGTGGCTGGATGAGAAATGGAAACCCTTGTCCATCAAGCATTGCAGAAAGAGCCTGGTTCAATGAAGAACACAGTCTCAACATCACGAAGTCAGATTTGATAGAGCTGTTGAGAATTGCCACGAAACATCAGCTCTTTCAGTTTGAAGGAAATCTGTACCAACAGGTTGATGGTGTTGCCATGGGTTCGCCTCTGGGACCCCTCATGGCAAACGCCTGCATGTGTAATATCTTCGAAAAACAACTGGAAACAGAAAACAAGATGCCTGACGTCTACAAACGCTACGTTGATGATACACTTAGCGTAATGACTGATGTTGAAACAGCTTCAGAATTCTTAACGACATTGAACAACAGTCATCCTTGGAGTCATCAATGGAGGTCGAAGAAAACGGCAGGCTTCCCTTTCTGGAAATGGAAGTAATGAAGAATGGATGCCGGCTAGACGCAAAGGTGTCCAAAAAAACTGATGGACAGTGGGCTACTGTTATACTACCACAGCCACGTGGATGGGAGATGCAAACACTCACTACTGAACACCATGCTTAACCATGCATTTAAGCTCTAATCTCCATGGAATTTTGTTTCACGAGGAATGTGAACGCCTACCATCCGCCAATTCATTGATTGAAAAGTGTCTGAAGACTCACGTACGCAAGTATCTGAGAAGCAAGAAGCTCCAATCAGAATCATGCTGCCCTTTAAAGATCAAAGATCTGCAAAAGCAATACGCAGACAACTTGGTGACCTCAGTTGAAAGGTCAATGAAGATATTAGCCCGGTGTTCACAAGTCGGAAGATCAAGGATGAAATCAAAGTAAGGGAAGACAAGCCTCCCCTGGTGAATCAGCAATGCGTGGTGCATTATGTTAAGTGTGGCCTGTGTGATGCAGGATATGTCGGTTATACGTGCCGTAAGGCTGTTACAGCCAGGGAGTGGGTTGTGAGGCTGGCTTCTCACAACCTCTTGAAATGCTCCCAATGGCATGCGACTCTAAGAGCCTCTGCCTCTTCTGGACTCCGTGTGGTGGAACTGGCACCAGCAACAGATGAAGGGGCAAAGGCAAAGCCACTGGTGCCTTAAAACCAGTTGCCCAGGGTAGATGGGGCTCTTAGCCTGTGAAGGCAGCCCATCTAGGGGAAGTTAAACCCTGATTTCAAACCTCCGCTGCCTTGCGGCTATACCTGACCTCAGGAACGCTTCAGGAGTAAACCTCGAGGACAAATCCGGAGTGGAGCCCCTACGGCGGATGGCAGGTGCTCAGCACTTCCTTCCGGCAGCTTCTGCAGTGGAACTAGCCCCAAGTTGTATTGGTTCTTCCTTTCCCTTGAACCCAGCCAGTGACACCGAGAGGGGGACACTGTTGTATGGGCAGCCCAGCGTCTCCTTATCTTCCTGCCCAGGCCTTAGCGCAAACTGGAGAGGGCAGTACAGCGGTGTCGCAAGACTCTGGCACAACACGGGATGAGGCAGTCTACTGGTTCTAAGCTCCAACTGATTGGTGTAAGAAGGAGCACCAGGGGTCTTGTCCGACTGTGGGAGAAGCCCCTACAGCTTCATTGGGTGGTTACCACCCGCCTCAAGCTGGGCAGCCCCCAGCCAGTAAGGTGCCGCCCCCTTATTGCTTGCCTGCTCTACTGGGTGCATAGGGCTTGGGGACCCTCCGGACAAGCGAGCAAGTACTTGCACCAAGAAGTCAAAAGCAAAAAACTACGAAGACTCCAGCTCTTCAAATCGCAAGCTGGAACATTCACACCATGTGCCCTGGTCTCTCTGCTGACCCTCAGCTAATGGACGACTCCTGCAAGACCGCCATCATCGACAAGGAGCTGGCACAACTCAACATCGACGTCGCCTGTCTCCAGGAAACCAGGCTGGCCAACAGTGGGAAAGAGACTACACCTTCTTCTGGCAAGGCCTGGCCCAGGACGAGCCAAGGCAGCACGGCGTAGGCTTTGCCGTGAGGAACTCGCTGATTGCCACCACAGAAATCCCCTCCGGAGGGTCATCTAGAATTCTTCCCCTTCGCATGAAAATGTTGGTGGGCTTTGTGAACATTATATCCACCTATGCCCCGACTCTGACCAC
>NC_090892.1:46960234-46992734 GCF_036669925.1 Montipora capricornis | reverse complement strand
AGGTAGCGAAAAGTGATACTCAAGTGAACGGAAGTGTTGGTTGGACGAAAAAGAGACAAACTTGGAAGTCTGGGGACGAGACTCCAGTTGAGACCGCCATTTTAAATGTTTTGAATCCGTCCCAAATGAAAGACACATTGTTCTTAGCTTCGGGAGATTGTAGCGCTAGCTAACTCAAAGAAAAACGGAAACATTGAAGCTAATAGTATTAACTTTATCTCAAAACTGACTTTTGTTTCAAAACATCGTCCGATAGTGTGTTTTGTGCTTCAGATCGATCGTATGTTGCTTTCAATGTTTTGTATGTGGTTCGTGACCCTTTGGAAAAGTAGTTTCCCACGAAACCCCCCTACCCCTTGGAAATTACTGCCCTTTAACCCCCCCTCTCCCTCGGAATTTCCAATTGTCTTCCGTGGTGGGGGTATGGATATTTTCTGGAACCACACATTGCTGAAATTGCGCTCATAAGTGCGAAGATATAGCTTCACTTGATTTCATATCCGCAGTTCATATATGATTCATTTCATATACCATTTCATCATTAATCTACTTTTGGCAAGGTCAGAGAGGAAAATATTTACGTCTAGCCCACTTACTCAGTCAATAAGTACACAGAATCAGTATTAGTGGCAAAACTACGACAACAGTCTCTAATAGCATTTAATTTATTACGTGTGGACAAATTATTTTCGGTTAGACCTCTTATAAACACTATGGGATGCATGACGTACCAATAATATAATTTATTGATCACGATGCAGTTGAACTCAAACTTAAAGTTTATTCGCTTTACGCTCCAGGACACCAGATCAGGCAAAGGATGTTATGGAATAAGTTACATAACAAAGCATGATAAAAAGTCAGCTGGTTGTCCATTCCATGCCATTAGTTGTACTATCAGAGAAAACGCAAAGTAAATAGTCAAATTTTCTCCAAAGTAATATCCCTTAACATAACCGCACAATATTCAGAAATTTACTGGTTGTTTGGAAGACGCTGTGCCCCTTACCTGCGCAGCAGAAAGGCCAGAACGCTCACAAGGTCTGACTCGTTATCACTTTCTGTGTCTTCACTGACAGTTGAATTCGATTCCTCGCGCTCTGAATTATTGGAACGCGCTCTTTCGCCATTCGAACGACGGGTGTGTCTGCTGCCCATAATCCACCAAGGGAGGAATGCTTCAAAGACAAGATTACTATAATTTTGTAGCAAAACAGCAGCTAACCACACAGTGTTTTGGCTTCGGGTACGAGAAAGCCGCAATTGCAGCAAAACAAAACTTCGCTATCGCGCATGACTCAAAAAAGAAGCGAAAAGGACTGGACCGTTTATACATGTAACAAGGAAATATGGCGAATAGGTCGATTTCGAGAAGGTCGACAAATAAATGGTCAATTGACTTGACTAGTAGGTGAGATCGCTAGACATTTTACACTACGTTTTTTTAAAAATAGTTTTTGGTGCTAAATACTTTGTAATTAAATCGTAATAACTTTATTAGTACCATTTCCGTGATGATTTCTTGTTCATTGGTCTTCCACCCTCAGTTCCTGTGAGAACTGAATAACCCAGAATAAGAATTTGATAGTTTTTATATTCACTATGCTTTTTTTTTATGCTCCTAGACCGCGGCATGTTCCCGATAGACAGTTCGTTCAGCACAATGATTTACCTGATCCAGTTGGCTTCACAGATCAGAGATTACAGCATGTGGTAGGTGAACTAAATGTACTATTTTGTATACCAGAAAAGACGCCTGGAGGCGGGGTGAATCGATGTAGGCGTTAAGATTTTTTGTAGTGATAATCACAGTCTGTTTTAAGTGGCAACGAGGGAAGCTAGAATTTGAACAGTGGAGTGGCAAATTAACGACACAAGGAATTTTCTCACAGGAAGTAAATTAAGAAACTTATCAGGGGTGAGCCCTATGAGGCTATGTAATTTGGGCTTGCCTTTCATACACCGGATCCGAATAATGGAAATCGGCCCACACAAGGACAGAGAAAAACTGAGACCAGGGTGGGAATTGAACCCACGACTTTCGGGTTAGATCACCGCTGCTCTACCAACTGCGCTACAAGGTCAGACGGGAGCAGGCTGTGGGAACTGAAGATGTTAAAGTCACGGCAATGAACATGTACAAATACAAAGAAGGATTACGTTGGCCTGGTAGCACTTACATTTGAACAGAATTAACTGATTAGAGTGTAATGTGAAGTGCTAGTTTTCTAGTCATATGAACCATGTGAGCGTTAGCCCTACTAGTGGAAATGGGCCCACACAAGGACAGAGAAAAACTCTGACCAGTGTTTGAATTGAACCCACGACCTCCGGGTTAGATCACCGCTGATCTACCGACTGAGCTACAAGGTCAGACGGGAGTAGGCCGTGGGAACTTCGTTTCACAACTTACGACTGTAACAGGCTGCTGAACTTGTTAGTTTGATTGGTGAATTCGTTGGTTCCATTGATGAACTCATTGCTTCGACTGACAAACTCGCTGGTTCGATCAATGGCAAGAAACAGGGTTTCCCGGCAGTTGGAAGCAGACTCTGTGTAAGTATTCAAGGTTCAATACAACCAAAAAACTGGGCTAATAAATCCAAGAATTCAATCGCCGTTCACTGCTTGACAAGTGAGCAAACTGGTGAACAGTGAGAGTATTGTGCTTGATCAGCACTTAAGTGTCTACTCCTGATCTTGCACATGATTCCAAGGTGGACTGGAGCCAATGAAGTTGCACAATAGAAAAACACGGCAATTTCTGACTACGATGGAAAAAAAATTAAAAGGAATTTGTATGAATCTTGGACACACGCTGCCTAGCTTATTGAATATATGGAGGAGAATTCCTGTAGCATGGGCAGATCTAGAATATTTACAAAGAGAGGGTTGTAGGTGTGGTGAGAGCCCTCCCGATACCCCTGCCCCACTTGAAAATTCACATTAGTCTAGTTACTGCCTACAGCATTGAGCAAAACGTGAGAGTTCCGAAGGAAAAAATTGGGATGTTTTTTCAACGGTGGTGGACAAAACACTGACCCCCAGTCCATGGACTACCCGGATGGACTACCCTAAAAATACTATTTCGAACGAGTACTGTTGATCTTTGTGTAAGCAGCATCTCAAATAGTGCTTACTTAAGCCTCAACACCCGTTTTAAACAGCATTTTTCAACAGTAATTTAAGTCCAAGCACCCATTTTAAAAAGGTTAGCATTCGATTATTGTCGTGATGGCTGATTACTTCATGTACGGTAAGTGAAGTGAAAGCATGGCCGTATGGATGAAGATTATCAAGGTATGTGCAGTGTAAGTATTATAATCAATTCAGTTCTTTCAATAGCACTTATTCGAAATGGTATTTTTAAGATTTAGTCCATTTTAGGGTAGTCCATTTGGGTAGACGATGGACTGGGGCCGGTCGGTGTTTTGTCCACCACCTTTTTCAACAACGATTTCAGGAAAGGATATCTTAACAACAGTGCTACGTAAACTATTCAGAGATTTATTTTATTACCATGTTATAGACGATATGCAAAATATAAATAATGATTTTGCTATTTCATATTTTTTAAAGGTATATTTATAAACATAAACTGTATTTGAAATAGGAAGAGCTCTAAAACTAAACAAAATAAAACCACTTGATGCACAGTACCACTGGAAACATGGTTCGTAATAGAAACGTTTCAAAAAATGAACAAAAAAGGGGGACTGTGGTGCCCTCCCCCCCTAAATTTGCCCCTTAATAAAACTTAGAGGGAAAGCCAAAAATACTAGTGCATGTGGTATCAAGGAAGTAGTAGGTGATGTAGTAATGGACCAATAATTTGAAGCAAAGATATTGCTGACTTTTTTGCTGCTCTTTAACATGCCACCTAGAGTCTTATTGGCTGCCAAAACATAATCATTTTGTTCCAGTGAATGGCACATTTAAATAACAAAAAGAACTTTTGCAAACAAATATCTAAGTGAAACAGAAATAACATAAGATGCTTACATGTAAACTTACATGGATGAAGTCTAAGGTAACGATATTGTTGTTGAGGTAACATCACACAAGCTACCGGTAATATTGAACGGATGTTTACAAACCACTTTTGACAAGGCAACATTTTACATTCCCTAACACAGTGGTTAGCAACATTATAAGCTACATTCTTAATAAAAGAGCTCACAGTGTTTGACTGAGACCAGGCTCCTTCCCAACAACTATTCTTAGGGATTTGACAGAAATTAGCTGGGGGGAGTTGGAAAACCCGGGAGGGTCACAGTTTTTCAAAAGAGAGGGCCATGGAAAAAATAGACAGCAAAAGTGGGAGGGTACAAGAAATTAAGCCGTTGTGATCATAAAGGGATGCTTTAATATTATGTTATAACACAAATACAAACCAGGTACAGTATGAAAATAGTGCCATACAAAATATTTCCTGCCATATGAACATATCAAAGAAGCTATTGATAGTTTTGAATGCAGTTCGTGTATCTTGGTTTCCAGTGGTAAAAACTATTATCATCCTGGTGATCTAAAGCTTTTTTTGTCCTGTTTCTCTAACAGAGACATCACTTGCATGTTAGGTTTGCTTTATTAAAAATGCTGAACAAGTTTTCTTCTACAACTGTATAACAAATTGGGGGGAGGGGGAGGTGTCAGAGAATTTTAGGATGAGTTCCAGGGGAGGGTCAAGACATTTCAATCCCTTACCAAGGGAGGGCCATTTTACTTTCGCCGCTTTACTGATCTTCACCCCCATCCCCCATTGCAATTTTCTGACAAGTTCCTGATCATCAAAGATGACGATAAGAGTCGCTCTACATGTTATTGGGTCACAATCATTGTCAATGCTATGATTGGCTGATGTTTGTTCACTTTCTCAGGTTTTTATTTTTTAGTCGATCCTCTAAGAGTCACAGAAAATGGGATTGAGGGCAGTGAACAATGAGAAGGTTATTATTATTGGAATTCGGACATCAGAGTCTGGGAATAAACAAAAAGTGAAATCATGTTGGATGTCATATGCAACTCAGTGAACTGGCTTGATTTGTAAATGCTAAGCTATGTACATCTGCATAATTCAAGTTATACCAATGAACTGACTCCATATACATGTAACTTTTTGGCTTTATGTTGTGTATTTTGTAAACCCTAACTCCATCAGCATCTCTGTTTGAATTCTCTGATTGCTGATTTATCTTTCCTCAGGAGTGTCGAGATGTCAACAGCACCCATTTAGTAGCAAAGGTATGTTTTGACTGAATGCCACATTCTTCTCACTACAGTCTGTAGACGTATCAACATTGAGCAATTCCCGTGATGTTATAATCTTTTATCATGGTTTGAAAGTTTCTTAAGCAAGTAGTACCAAACCAAACCTGGTTGAACTGACGACATCTTGTTTGTTTGGTTAACCATGCAGACTATATAAGAACTTTTACTGAATTTGTCCTTTACAAGAAGACTGATGTGAAGGTGTCATTCTAACTGAGGACTCAGCACCTTCATTTTTGACATATGTTTAACCCTTTCATCCCCGAAATGGTCCCCCATTGATGAGCAAAACTGTCTGGCGCTAGACAGAGTAATATCTGTACATTTAGGTGTCATTCTTAGGAGGGAACAGGAAAGGAAAGGAAGTTTATCCCATTGACTCCTGGGGTTTTCCCTGGCCGGTTTTGTCTGGTTCAGGCGTCAAAGGGATAATTATTTAAGTGTCAAGTTTTCTAGCGCTGAAGCACTAATTGGGAAAAATGAAAACTGAAATCAACAACTCGACGCAAATCAAATCAAATGTCGGTTTTATGAGGAGAGGGGAAAAACCTCTTGGTGCAGAGAAGAGAACCATCAAACTCAACCCTGAGTCTGGGAATCGAACCTGGGGCCCACATTGGTGGGAGGTGAGTGCTCTTGCTGCTGCCCCTTTGTAACAATGAACTGACTTGACTTAGGTTATTTGTTGATTTCATTTTACAGTGTGCTCAATTAGTGCTCTGGCACTAGTAGACTAGAAACTTTTTTTTTTCCTTTTTATTTATCAAGCAAATCCATTGGCAGTACTTTTTGAACTGATTCTGCCTGTTCTTATTTCAGAAATCTTGGGACATTGCTCTTGGGCCATTCAAGCAGATCCCAATGAATTTGTTCATTATGTACATGGCTGGTAACTCAATTTCCATCTTCCCTATTATGATGGTTGGAATGATGTTCCTCAGGCCAGTCAAGGCACTTTTGGCCATTAAATCAAGTAAGATGCATTACTTTGAGAGTTTGGCTAAGGATCCTATTGTAATTTCAGTCATAACCATTACAATTTCCTCAATTTTGAGCATTAACTGCTTTATTTTTCACCAATTATTGTGTAGGGTTGTAATTGGACAGTTGGCTGTAATCGGATACCTGTAATTGGACAGTTGCATCAGCCAATCATATTAAGCACTCAACTTAATCCACCAATCTTGAAAAGAATTTATCACAATAACTATAGTAACAACCACTTAACCTACCATATCAGGAGCTTTAAAAACATGCTTCTCTCCAGTCAAGTTTGAGGCTGAAGCCAAGTTCAAAATAATACTGAGGAAGCGATTGTCAGTGTCAGTTTTTGCGACTGTTAACTCTTGGTGCACAGCAGACTTTAATAGAGCGGTTTTCAATTGTGTCAAAAGTAATTAGCGAATTGCTTTGGTTTTGCGTTATTTCACTCAGTGATTGGTTCAAAGTTCTCGTGCCACTTTCACAACCAATCGGAAGTGCAACCAAAACCAATCATGGCTCGCACGTGCACATTTTCCCGCACTTTGTGTCGGCTACGTGTAATTACTTCAAGTTTTGATTGGTTTACTGGATTGTCTCCATCCTTTTTGAGTGGCCAAAGTAATTACTTTGGTTTTGGTTTTACAACATTCAATTGAAAACCGCTCTATACACACTATAGAGATAATGGAAGCACTTTAGCAGACTTTTGTTGTATGTCTCATGCTAAAGTTTCTTTTTACACAGCTTTCGTATCCCTTGAAGGAGAACATGACCATGTTATACTTCAGAAGTTCTTTTATCTCCTTGGAAACTTGTCATTGGTGGCTCTAGCGCTGTATAAATGTCATTCCATGGGGCTCTTGCCCACGGCCACATCAGACTGGCTGGCATTCATGGAACACAAGATGGTAAGTTTATCATGATACAAAAGCTTATGAAGGTCAAGGAAAGCATTAGTGTTTTAATGAGGAAAAAGTTAATACCAGATAATTTTTGAAGAAACTAACCTTGCTTTCCCACAATAGCTGGGTGTGTTCCATGACAAAATTTGATCACAAATATTTTTACGATACTAAAATGATAGCATACTCATCAGAAGTAAGAATGCGAGGAGAAAGTATGGGGATTATGTACCTGTATTCTGCATAATAAACTGCATTCTTGTTTATTGTTGTTGGAAGCTAGTGAGTGAGTGTCAACATTACTTTCCTTCTTGATCCAGCTCTATGAGGCCAAACTTGTCAGTTTGATTTAATTGCATGAGACTGTCAACCATAGCTCTCCTGTCTTTTAATGAAAGATAATCTTACAATTATTTATTATTTAGCAATTACTGAATGAGGCTGAGTAGGATATCAAGAATTCTGCAGGTTGAGGAGGGTGTTATCCACCAAGGCCGAAGGCCGAGGTGGATAACATCCTCCGAGATCTGCAGAATTCTTCATATTCTACGAAAGCCAAATTCAATAATTGCTGTATTATTCATTCAAAAAATTTTCAAACTCTTAAAGGAGAAAATGAGCTTTATTTTTAACAATTTCGCACCCTCCAACAAAAATAACACAATCTCTATAACACAATAACTAAAATCTGTCAAGTGTCACTCTCAGGGGGCAATAGGGACATTTCATGCATATTTTCAAAGTTTTCACAAAATTCATAACAATGGCAATTTGGAAAACTTTGAAAATAGTGAAATTAATCCTTTATTGCACAAGGGCATGTTTTAAAACGCTGCGACAATCGTAAGTCATGTCGTAGGCCTGTCGTGAGCTTGTCGCATGCAACAAAGTCGTACCATGTAAATCGGCCCTAATAAAAATTATTATTTTCTACTGATGGGATGGTCAAATCAGAATTAAAAATAATGGCCAGGGGTGGATGGTAGTGGGAAAGTTACTGCCTGTTGATTGCCACCCACATACTTTTTTCACTTCATTGACATCTTATTACAAGTACAGTGCAGTATTTACTGTTGAACAGTAATGCTTAAAACTGCCTAATGCTTAGCAAAATGTTGAATCGTACATTATTCTCTCATGAAGTTCACTTCTTATAGAGTGAAAATGAACTTGTCACAACCAGCTTTAATTGAGTGTTGAAAGTAATTAGCCAATTGCTTTGGTTTTGTATTACTTCACTCAGTGATTGGTTCAAATTTCTCGCGCCACTTTTTCAACCAATCAGAAGGGAAACCAAGAACAATTGAGGCATGCGCGTACACATTTTTCTGTGCTTTGTGTCGGCTAGGTGTAATTACTTCCTTTTTGGTTTTATGACACTTGATCGAAACTCGCTCTAAAGGGCTTTGATGGCTTAGTTGGCAGAGTTGTACAGTCATGGGTTTACATGTAAGTCCTTTCAAGGCTGCTTACTTTCCAGGCTTCTTCATGACTGCCTTACATACAGGTTGCTTCCTTGACCTTATAACTGGTTTGTTGAACGAGAATGATAAACCATGGAGCCCATTTCACAACTCTTCATGTGTCCATAAACTTGAGAGGACAAGAGAAATCACGCACTGTTAACAAAGTGTCAAAGCTAAAATCCCTGTTGTGGTGGTCTAGCCTTTGCAGTGCACCATCATTCTAGATGATAATAATTATTATTATCACGCATGGGGATGGGTGTTTGAAATTGTTTATAGGAGTACAGACACTTGACAAAAGAAGTGTGCCATTATCAACTTGAGCAGTCTTTTAAAAGGAGAAACTCCTTACCTTTCCTACTAGTAAAAAAAGCCCTTGCATGCACTCCACTATAAATTTGCTAGCACGACCTACTCTAAATAACAAAGTTTAATGGTTTAATCAGATGAGGCAGTCAACATGAACAAAAGTCTCCTTTGCTAATGGTTTTTGATGTACCCTTTGATTGCATTTGCCTCTGTGGAGTTATTCAACTTTCATGTAATTATCAAGGTCATAATGATTGACTCATAGCATGGTACATATTTTTTCTTGTAGAGAATGGAGTATAGTGGAGGTGGATTCATTCTCTAATATCAAAGAGATCTGTCTAACAAAGAAGGACCCTCTAACTGATCCCATGCAATATACATGTATATAGTAACTTTTCATAAACTGGAGCAGGTTGACAATAGAGACTTTAAGATCTTCAATGGCAATGCTGACAAAAATGTCACCTCAAAATGTAATTTTGCAGTATCGTAAGTCAAAATGTGATATTGTTTTGTGGGGTTGCCATTTCTAAAACTCTGTAATATTAACTACACAGTTTGGACAACACATGTAAATGGATGAATGATTCTCTAGTTGTCTTGGAATTTTGTTGATATCAACCCTGTAAAAAAAGTTACCCAAGTACCGGTATCATGTTGACAGCTCTTAAGAACAATGAATTATTCTTATTGTAATTAACAAACAGCAGTGATAATAGTGCACCATGATTGTTTTTATGTCTGGTGGGGCTTGCTGGAACCCAAGAAACACACACTGTCTTCAGGGATCGTGTTAACGCAGAAATCGTGCATTTTTACGCAAATGAAATCCAAAAAATGCATCATTGAAATTTTAATGTGTCCCAGGACGCAAGGCACTGACTTAAATAACTCACACAACTTGCTTTGATTTATCAGTATATTCTGTTGTTTGTAAAACTGTTGGAGCGATCTGTGCTCATAATTGAAGTTCTAAGAAATGGGGTTTAAAACATCTAAAAAGGTTAAAACTAAATTTTCGACCGCCTTCTGTGGTCTTCTTCAGAGGAATGTACTCTGCAAGTCACTGAATGCAAATATATAGCAAAAGACGTCACTGTTCGTTGCTCTTAAGGGAGGAAACCAGTAATGCGTAAACCCTTGGGAAGGGTGCTCTTTCATTAACAGAGTTCTTGTCCAGGAATGAATGTAATGGCTCTAGAAAAAGCCTTTGTCGGCCGGTCCTATGCATATCCGTCAATATTAATTCCAAGTTGGTTACTCTCTTTTCCTCATAATTTAAAACATACTCTTTTTCTCGCAGAGGGTCGCCAAGATATTGGGACCCCAATTTGGCCGAACGTGTGGGTCCCAGGACCCAAATTGAAAAATCCTAGTGTCATCCCTGGTCTTTGCTTATTTCACCCACAAATAGTTGGACTTTCAAGTCTTCTCGGATAAGGACTGTAAACCGTAGGCCCTGTCTCACAAATATCTTCCATGTTCATAACCTCCCTGCGGGATGTTGCAGTGCGATGCGCCTTACCTTGGCCACCTAACAAAGATTTTTACAAATTTTCTGCCAATCGAGATGTGTGTATTTGATTGACAATCACGTCTCCTTGCAAATTTTGTACAGTTGTAAGTTGAACACCGCTGTATGGGTTGTTGAGTTGACGTATTTACACGTAATTGTCAAATATGAAAGTTTGTTGGGTGGCCACGGCAAGGCGCGTTGCACTGTAAAGAACCCACACAATATTCGAGAAGAGTAGGGGATGAAGTTCCCGGTGTTGTGGCTGCCCTTTGTGAATGTATGGGTGCGCGGGTATTGCAGGTCCACATCAGCTGAATAGCTGCCAAAACTTCAACCTGCTTAAACAAATAAATAACAAACAAACAAACACAAAAAAAAACAAACAATCCAATATACCAAGACTTAAAAAAAAGCGGTAAGTATTGAAAACTGTTGTTTTCTTGTTTTTGAGGTTTTTAGATATAGAAACTGTTGTTTAATTAGGAAGTAGTAAATATAACAAAAAGTTAGCTTTGGCATCTTGGATGCATTTGGGGTGTTGTTTATTTTCTACCTCTGATGCCAACGATGAACATGCCAGTATAACTAAGCACTTTTTCCAATGGGTTGGCTTTCCAAACCTCTGCATCAGCAGGGAAACTGAGGTTTTCATGCACTTGGCACATGTCTTCCCAGATTATGGAAAACTGTTGAATTCAGTCTGCTCCATTTACAAAAAACAAAAACACAGCATTTGTGCAATGCAGCAGCTCTTGTACAGTATGTGATAGCGTTGATTCTCAAACTGAATACAAAAGACTGAACGACAGAAGCTGCAAGATACTGTTGCAATAAAGAGATCTCTAACCCCATTTTCCATGTGGCCCAAACATAAAAAAGGTTCCTCAGTCTTTCGTTGACCAGAAACTTCGTAAAAATGCTTTCCACGCAGATATTTGTGTTTAATTGGATTTGAGCAATTAAGTACTGATTTACAAGCCAGAACAAGTTATCATGCAGTAATGCTAACACTCTTAAAATACTACAATCCCTACTTGTTTTAATTGAAAGCAGAATAAGCACTGAACCAAGGGCAACTTAAAATTGAAAACTAATTGAGTCCAGGAATGACACACATGTACACGTACATGTAGAATGGAGTTTGACTAAGGGTGCATTCAACTGAACCTACTCAGGAATAAGAACATATGTCCAGTGAAACTGTGAGTTACTTGTAAAATGGTACATGTATGTCTAGGGTTTTGAAGCAACAAGGATGATAAGATATAATTTATGTTTCAAAGAACATTTTAGCAGGTGTTTGACACTTTTAATGTCAATCCACATATAAAATGGATAAAGACTTGTTTCCATATTTCAAAGTGCCCTTGGACGTGAGGGACCTGGTGTGCACGTGGCAGTAGGGTGTGGAGGGTACAATAGCTGAAACGACCCAAACCTTCACAAAAATGCTAACCTTAGGCCTAAACAATATGCTTTAGATAATGTTTAGGCCTAAGGTAAAGGTAAAGTCACTGCTTACGAGCCAGAAGGTCCATCAGGCCGGCGCTTATCTCTGGTTTCAGTAGCATTAAGCGACTAGGAGTATTTATACTCCCCCCCGGATGGGATGCTAGTCCATCGCAGGGTTACCCCCAGCATTACGCCGGTACCCAATTATACACCTGGGTGGAGAGAGGCTCTGTGAGAGTAAAGTGTCTTGCCCAAGAACACAACGCAATTTTCCCAGCCAGGCCCCGAACCCTGACCACTCGATCCGGAGTCGAGCGCACTAAACATGAAGCCACCGCGCCTCCCCCTAAGGATGGCATTTTTGTATGGGTTTGGGTTGTTTCAGTTTTGTTGTTCCAGGCCCCTCACATCCAAGGGCACTTTGAGACAAGGAAACAAGTCTTTACCAAATAAACGATGGATTTCTAACTTCTATTCCATGTACTGTATTCCTATTCCAGAATACGGTCAACTGAATGTACTCTGATACTATGAGAGGGTAAAGTTGCCCAAATCCGAATCTCAGTCACAAACAAAGCCCTTCTGAGGACTATATTACAAAGACAAACAAACTCTACCACAGCATTGGTATTCTATCAGTTGTGGTCTTTACACAGAATGATCATAAACTCTGCTTCAAACAATATGTTATTGCCCTCCAGGTGATCTGGTGACGTAATTCGGAGGACTGGGGAGAACAATTTTAACGCCGTATCCCTCAACCGCGCGTGGCCTTCTTTTCGATTTCATCTGGCAGAGGCGAGGTTAGATCTTGTCGGGTCTACTTGAATGTTCATTCAGTAACAGAAAAATGTGGTAGACACGTAATGATCTGTTGAGTTTTGGCGATGGCAATACTGCAGGGAGTTTGGAAACAACACCTAAGGCTGCGCGGTTGTGGGATACGGCGTTAAAATTTTTCTTCCCGGCTGGCTAAAGTGTAAAGATGGATACTTGATATTAGTAGTATCTAATTTTGCTCTTCCTAGAATTCTGGCACAGGGGTCTGCATTCTTTGCACTTCACTTGGATTTGACAAACTAAAAAGCCAAACAGAACAAGTTGATACACTTTTAAATAAAAGCATAATGAAACTACCATCATCATGAAGTGAGTGTACAACATTGTTTATGGCAATATTGATCAAATTATTACTAATTTGACATTGACACTATTTCTTTGGAATTTTGGCGTATTATACACACTACAACTATACGAATCCAGGTTCTTTTCAAAAAGACTAAGTTTTCAGACTGAACACCAAAGACAAAAATTGTTCATAATTGATCGTAATCCATCCATTTCTGTTAGTGTCAAATCCCTGGAATGCACTTGTTAGCATCTAAAAAAAGCATAATAATAATAAATCATTAATGCAACCAAGGAAATCACACGAAGTACAGTGTACATGATATAGACATTATAACTTACACTGAGTAACAAATATTGCAATAAAGTAAAGCTATGATCCTCGCAGTTATGAACGCAATTTTTAATTAGCAATTACGCAGAGAAGCCTGAAAATTCAATGAGGTTTGAACCCGTCACCTTGCGATGCCAGTGCCATGCTCTAACCAACTATGAGCTATGGAACAGGTCATTTGTGGGTTCAACAAAGAAAATGACATACGCCACTGCTGCAATTGCATTCATAACTGCGAGGATCATAGCTTCACTTGATTTCAGTCTGCAGTTCAATAGTTATGACTCATAAGGTTTAGGTGCATTTTAAGTGATTAATAATTGTTATTAATTCCTGCCACAAAAGTTAGAAGTAGGACTTGCTTTTAAAATGTTCTGTTCACTTAATTTTTGATGGCCTGCTCCCAAAAGGAGGAACAATGTCAAAGAGGAAAAATGTGAAAGGGAAAGCGTGGAAAAGCTTCTTGAGTGTTTATTAGGAACCTATGTTGTTGCGATGCGATTCAATGAAGTGACGACTCTGCTGTCCTAATAAATAAAGAGCTCAGTCACGATAACATTTAATCATTTCTGTAGTCCAGCATACATGTACAACATGCACAGTATACACCACACAGCTTGCACACTACTCATCAACAGCAAAAGCAATGATCCATGATTATCCATAAAAATGAGAAAACTATTATTAAGCATGAAAATATTAATTGGCCTCCGAGGAGGGGGGGGTGGGGGTGGTTATAATGAAAACACATAACAATATGCCTACAAGGAAGTATCCGCGGGATGCACAAACAGTGAAAACAAATTGTCCAGTTACAGTGAACTGCAACTGGGTAAACTTTGGAAAATAGCAAGAGATTACCAGAAAGATAAATCTGTAATTTAATAGAAGTTATTAAGTTTATTGTAAAAACAGTTGGTTGTTAACCCTTTAAGACCTGAGGGGGCTAACAGACGATTTGACTGCTAAAATAGCTGGAGTTAAACAAACTCTTTGGAATCGGCATACTTATCTTGAGCGAGTTTGTGCATTTTACTACCTTGCTGCCATAAACAATACCGGTACTTATTATTGTCATCATCTGCTCAGAACTTTTGCTTGTCATATCGCTTGTCTGACGACAATGTCACTTATAAGCATTAACGTTTAACACGAAACTCTTACATCATTTCATTTCACATAATCAGTACATACATCCCAAATAGTACATCTGTGTATACACCCTCAGGCATCCTGTTCTAAATTTAAATGACTGTAAAATCACTACCGTTCGTGGCCTGCAACTTCCATCTAAGCTAGGGAGTTTAGAATTCTCAATTGGAGCTTAATTCAATATCCATGGGGGACGCACATTTGTGACTTCGAAGAAGAAAAGTAAAAGAAAGACATGTGACTGGTTTTCTGACGTGGTATGCCTTTGGCATCCCATAAAATTAAATTTGGCACTAAAAGACATGACCCTTACTGTATCTTGTGCAGTAGGATTTTGTAACAAGTTTAGTGAAGGGAAATTTTCCTGATAGGATAGGGGTAAAGTTAAATTTAGGTTTTGTTCTGGTGAGATGAGCCCCCAAAGGGATTTACCAGGCATCAGACCTACCTGGATCACAACACAGCACTGGATAAAATCATCAAAATTTACAACACCCTGGCCACTTCGGTCAAACTTTTTGACAAGAATATCATAGAATCTCTCCGATAATCTGTAACCTAAAAATGATGAAAGTAAAAAATCCAAAAGTAGAATGAATGCAGAGCATAACCAATGTTATCAAAAGGTTGATGAGACTAAAACACTGCTGATTCTTTTGAATGAGCTTGCTGCAGGTCCACACTATTCCAGTACTCACCAAAACTTGTTAAAGCTGAAAACAGACAAATTAAAAAAAAAATTAAAAACTACTACTAAGGACAATATTTCCAGAACTGAAGCTTGTTGTGTCAATGCAAAAATTTTAATGTAATTATTGCACACAATCTAAGGTGCGAAACATTACTAAAGTTGAATTACGCAGTCACCTACATCTAGTCATATTAAAAGAATGACAAAAACGAAAATGAGCTTTCACCCAGAAATGTTCATTTACCGGTAATTTTAAAAGTGAGCAAATGTGAGAATGATATACAGAGTAAATGAAATGGTGATAATAGAACCCACTGGAAACTCGGAAAAATCCGAGCCCCAGATGGGATTCGAACCCATGACCCTCCGTGATCTAGTCGGATGCTCTAACCACTAAGCTCACTTGGGTGGTTGGTTGGCCGCATCGTAGATATGCTTTAATGTGACTGCATGATGCAGTTATGAGCTATGCTGCCGTTATTTGACTCTGTAGCTGCGTGATGCAGCTCGCGTCAAAACCCACATTTCGACCTTGCTCACCATAGAGTCTCCAGTAGCTCAGTGGTTAGAGCATCCGACTAGATCACGGAGGGTCGTGGGTTCGAATCCCATCTGGGGCTCGGATTTTTCCAAGTTTCCAGTGGGTTCTATTGTCACCATTTCATTTACTGTGAATTTTAAAAGTACATGAAAAATGCTCCAGTGTAATCCAACGTTCCACAACTGACAAGTATTAGTTCGTCATTCTTGAATAATCATATCAATTTGTCCATGTGACATTCAGTTGCCTTCAAAATTACTCCAGAAAGTTTGTTCAAATAGCATTTTTGCCAAAAGGAAACATTTCAGAGATTAGGTGCTTAAAAACTACGGGTGCGGTCATTCTCAAAAGCCCCCACAGTTTTTAAGCACCTAATCTCTGAGCCCTTTCTCCAGGTTCGTGGTAGCACAAAAAAGACCATGATACCTGTCTGAAGCTCCCTCTTGTCTATTGATCCAGAATTATCTTTGTCATAACTTCTAAAGGTATGCTGCCAGTCTGTTATGTATTTCCACAGGGCTGAAAACTCATGGAAATTGATGGTTCCATTCCCATCTCGATCAAACATTCCTAAAATATGCGAGACCACTGCAGTTACATTAATGGAGTCAGAATGGGGTTGACTGGAGCTCAGCCCAGATATGACTTCATGGCCGAGACAAGGGTTGAACCTACCAGTAGGTCACAGAGGTGGGAGGAGCAGTTGGTAATCATTTGTTGAAGCAATACAGATGAAGTCCCTTTTTGTGTATCTTTGGTTCCACCACAAAAAAATTACATGGGGTTCTTTTGATGGTATTTCAGGGAAAATATTACTAACTTGCACCAATTGGGAGACTGTTTTCTCTCAGAGATGACTGTGTTTTTCTTACTGACAAAATTATTAATAATGCCCTTTAGTTTGGTGAGCAAGTATGAATGACCAGAACAGTGCATTTTCTGTTCCGAGCATGCAAACTTGACAACCTTTAATTTAAACCCACAAACCCAATACAGATGCTCAAAAGCCTGTAGTCATGTTCAAATCTTATGTATCGCTAGCTAAAGGTACCTACATACTGTAACGAATATGATGTCACTAAGATGATTGTGTGACATTGAAATAATGTTCTAGATTGCTGACAATAGGTAGAATGTTCAGGACTCAGCAAGGCTGCTGCCTAAGAAAATTTTAAAGGGGCCCTCAGAGCTAAACGCTGTGAACTTAGGAGCCCAACATATGAAGTGAGAGGTGTTGCTGTGAAAAATTAAGGCGCCCAGAGCTATTCTTTGGGAGCCCCAGGCTACCAGGCTCCTGTTAGGCAACAGCCTTGCTCAGTAGTTAATTATAAGTCTTAAGATTTGTGATATTTACAGAACATTAATCACTTACAATGTTCTAGAGAATAACGTAGCGCAACCTAAAGAAGAGAGTTGTGTGTGTGTTGTTGTTTTACTGCCTTTGTTAAGTGAGTGAGGTATCCATGCAAATAGAGATTGTAATGCAGACTATTTCGTGACATGGATTAAACAAGTAAGCTGAGTTAGCATTTATTGTCTTCTTTTGCTGAATACCATTGATGGGCTGTCCTGCTGACAGATCAACTTGAACCTAACAAGAACGATACTCATGCCCTACTCATCTAGAATACTAATACATTCTCAAGTACTGTGGTACACATGTACTTGAAAATGCAACTATCAACCCCGGGGGGGGGGGGGGGGGGCTCACATATATTGTTGGGCAGCAGGGATGATTGTTGGAAATTTTCAAAATACCCGTAAGAGAAACTGGAGTCTTAGATAGGTGGGCGTGGCAACATAGGATTTTTACCACTAAAAGATACCACAAGTTAAGTTACATGTAAATAATTGGACATAATTAAATGACAAAAGCCATTTAAACGCTGTAGTTGCTGTTATTATTACGTAATATGTTATTATCTTAAAAAGATACCCTATAAGATACCAGCTTAGACTTTGGTGGCCAAAAACCTTTTAGACACCCTAAAAGCTACCAGATCCCTGATTTTGACCCCTAATGGACACGATGATCATCCCTGCCCGTTGACAACTGGAGTCGCCCTCCCTGGTGTGGAGCCAAACTTCAGGCCAGGTCAGTTTCCTGGCTTCAGTCCACTCATTTATTTCAGGAATTTATCAAAACAGACTCAATTAACAGTCAAATTTCAATTTTCCTAGACTGACTTGTTCTTAGATGTAAAGCTTGATAGAGGTGTAACTATAATGATAAATATACCGCATATTTTTACCCTGACTCCAAAAGGCCATAATTTCTATAATTAGTTTTAAATACAGCATACTTACCAATCATGAGCCGAACAGTCTCTGGATTAAAAGGAGTCCACGTCCCTGTTGAATAAAAAGAAGTATAACTGTCAAAGATGCCTCCACCAATAATCACTGGAAAATGAATTTGGTAAAGCTTCCACACCGTTTGATAACGCTTGTTGAAGTTCGTTCGTAGAGATCGCTCCACTTCGGTCCTTATCCACTCTGAAAGCAACACAATAAACTTATGACGAGTTTCATTTTGGATGACGAGGTTCTAAATATCATCTCATGGTGTCTACTTTTAGTTTGTACCTTTGAAAAATACTCCACAAGTAATTGGCATCTGGAGGTGGTTGTTGGCCATAGTGCGCCATGTTTCTTCACTTCTTCGACTATAATCGCGCGGTGGCACAGCTATTACTTGGAGGCTGGGTGGTCTGTGCCAGAATCCCGTCCCCTTGTCCCCATAGCACATAGCCCTTTTCTCTTCCCATTGCATTCCCCTTGTTACCACAAAGAGAACTTGACTTAATGCCATTATTTGTAGTGAAAAAAGAAATATTATTTTTTGCTATTTTTTAACGATAATTCATCATCATTTTGATTGACGGACTAAAACCTCATACGTAACCACCATCCGTCCCGTCCCCTCAGATAGTGTACCCGGAAATGGAAGCGCGTGACTAATCGATGTGTCAGTTTCGATCATGGCTTGGCGAGCATCGACCGTGGATAGAAATTTTCTTTGGGGCATCTTTGCTAAGTACGTGCTTCATAACATCTTCAGTTTCAGATCTGCTTAATTAGTTACGTAAGGTTATGTCAATTTTCAAGTTTATTGAATATTTTGACTCAAGTTCCGCTTCGCTTAAAAGCAGCGAGCTTTGGGCTTCTGGGCCGGGTTCCTGTGTCTGACATTTGCAGATTGCAGACTGCAGACAAATAGCGCTGATAAACAGTATTTAAGTCTAAACACCCATTTTAAAACGGTTAGCTTTCAATTATTGAAAGCTAAACGTTTTAAAATGGGTTCTTAGACTTAAATACTGTTTATCAGCGCTATTTGAAATGAGTGTTTAGACTTAAATACTGTTTATCAGCGCTATTTGTCTGCAGTCTGGAGTCGGCAAATGTCAGACACCGGTTTTACACTGACCGATTAATCGGGTCGTTTTTCTCATAATCACTTCGGGAACCTATGACATTTCAAAACATGCTGTTTTGTTAAGTCAAGTAAAAATTAATGAAAATTAAATCATAAGCAAGGACACAACATAGAGTGATAATCATTCAGTGACATACTAGGGAGAAGCACTCAGTTCTCAGTTCTGAGTATTCATAAGAATCATTTCATCTAGGAATTTTGTTTCCCTTGTGAGCGAGGTGGTGAGGCTTTTAATTGTCTTCTGTGTAAGACTCCAATACAAAACCTCCAGCCCTGAGCTCAGACCCGCAACATAACCCGGGGTAGTCATTCGATAACATCGATAATCGATAGCATTCGATAACAATCGATAAAGATCGATTAATTTTTTCGAAATTCGATGAAAATCGATAAAAGAGTTTGGTGTGAGTAATCGATAATTATCGATTTTTGAATCTGGGCTATCGATTTTATCGATAAATATCGAATTAATCGAAACTGAATTATCACACCAATTCTCGAAACGGAAACACCAAAAGATATTATAGAGCTCACAGGGATACTTATAACAACTTCCCTGTTCGTTAAAGAATAAAAACTGCTTCATCTCTTCAACAAACTTTTATTAATACTCAGCGTGTGTTTTATTTGAAATCCGCTATAGATCCCTGGTTGATTATCCCACTGTTCATTTATTTGCTGATGTAACACAATCGCACGCTCGTTGCTCTTCCCGGGTGCTCTTTGACCCAGTCTTAAAAGGGAAAGATTTTCGTGATTTTTTGAGTAAAGTCAAAGATATGAACAAATTATTTAGACGCCCAGGGCGAGGCTTGGACTCGTAACCTAAATGTTACATAAAAAGCAATAGCCTGTAATAGAGACCAAAAACCAACGATAATAATATTTATTGTCATCGCATACATGTGTTTTTACATGTAATACTACGTGAACACGAACAAAACTGTAACATTATGCAATCGTAATGCAGTCTCTTTGATCTCTTGTACAGTGTTCGTCAACAAATCATTTCATTGCCGCCTTTGAAATCTACATTTAAAGAGTCACAATCAAACGCTCCCTCAACGGAAACAGGTTAATTTTTATCCATTCAATAGCGATCGATGAATCCGATAAAATCGATAAAATTAACACTTCGTCGGCGTGTGAGTATCGATTTTTATCGATTGACCGATAACATCGATATCGTTTAAAATCAATTAATCGATTGTTATCGAATTACCGAATGATTTTCCGATATCAAGTTTTATCGAATGACTACCCTGGGAACATAACAAAAGCTTAAAGGTGCTGAGGCACGAAAATCTATAATGTCAAGTGGAATAAATAACTAAACAAATGTCAAATTCAAATCAAAATAACGCAATACTTCAAGCAGCTTTTCCTCTGTTTTATAATTCTGAAAATCATAGACATGCTACTCTTTTTGTACATCCTGGATTATTAAATTTTTTGACTTGAATATCGCGTTTGCATCTTTCTGATTGGTTTTCTCAATCTCGGTTATTAGCTCATATACCGTATGACCTAATATGGAAACTAATTGCATTAAGTGTTCTCAAGCTGAAAACTGATTGGCTTTAATTTCCAAGTGTCCAAGCATTTCACAATTTAATGAAAATTTAAGAAAACATTCCATTCACGCTTGTTTGATATGCGACTCGTCATAACCAACTCGGCGCTACATGCCTTGTTTGCTATTTACCTTCACATCCAGTGCGTGCTAATGGATATTATCCAGTGTATGGTTTATTGGTTAGCAATGTTTGTCAACTTTCTTTAATGTTAATTGTACAGTCATTTGTTCCTTTTTAAATTACCAGTATTGTTGTTCCGTTTAGTATAAAAATTATCAACGTTCGAAAATGGCATAAAAGTAACGTAACATTCCATAAATTATTTTAAGGTAGGGGTTTGTTTTAAGAATGTCTACCGGTTGGGCATACTGTACCTTTACAAATGCAGGGGTGTGCGATATTTCAATTTTCGGAAGAATGGAGGAGACCTGGAGTTGATTGTAGACAGCTGCACCATGGAATAAAATGTGCTTGTAGGTTGTTTACAGGGTGATTGTGGGTTTTTTTTGGCATCCTTTTGGGTGATTCCTTGTTATTATTATTATTGTTATTATTATTATTATTATGGGCTCTTAAAACTGTTTCATTTTTTATGTAGAATTGATAAAGATGGCAATGGTCGCATAACAGCTGAAGAACTCCAGCAAGCACTTTCAAATGGTAACACTAGTAAACATACAGCAATTTTAATAACAACATATAGGGTGATACTATAGGCTGGTCTGAACTCAGGCTAAAACAAACCCAGACCATTGCAATGAAATTACTTCAGAATGGTATTAGGCAACACGGTGCAGTGGACAAATCAGCATCTACACGTTCCAGCACTCGGCTATGGCTGTTCTGCTTCTTATAAGTGACCTCATTCATATGTAATAGCCTTATTGTGAGGCTCATCACACACTGGTATGAGAAATCGTTGCTTTTCATTTGATCTGAGATTTTCATTTCAGTCCTCATTGAGTCATGCTGGTCTGGGATGGCATTTTGTACCACTATGTAGAGTAAATTATTTGAACTTGTAAGCCATCTGACATCTTACCTATCTAATACTTATACACCCGTCCTGTTGAAATATCCAGCTCCTTTCCAAGGGGCAGTGGCATGCCTGAGTTTGTCTGAGTAAATTTGAAGTTCCTGTTTATTTTTTAACCGCGTGGCCGTGGGCCGAGCGCGGTTCTTGCTCTGCACGGCGTTTAGTTTTTTTCGTTTTGTCGGTGAGCTGAACCAAACTTCCACTCGGCCATATTGTCAGTGGGACTTCCATCATGCAATTCATGATTTTTATTTGCCAAAAGCGGTTAAAATGTTAATGTACTTAAAATTTTATGAATATTCCACTCAATAATTTAGTACAAAATATATTCCTTTTTTGTGTATTATGTGACTGGTGTGACTACTTTGCTAGCCCTTTACTCGTGTAAAGGCTACGACTGATGGTAAAAAAAGGTAAAGTCTCTGCTTACGAGCCAGAAGGCTCATCAGGCCGGCGCTTATCTCCGGTTTCTGTAGCATGAAGCGACTAGGAGTATTTCTACTACCCCCTGGATGGGATGCTAGTCCATCGCAGGGTTACCCCTGCACTGATGGTGCAATTGGAGATTTCACCTCGGCTGTAAGTGATGGTGCAATAACTTTGTGTGCAGTCGTTGTTGTCAGTGGTTGTGCTACAGATTGATCAAGTGATTTTGTGTGTATAGTCATCAGTGAATCAACAAATTAAAGACTGCTTTGGAATGTGCACTACGTTGCAACTATAGTGGTAAGAAAACAGAAAAATTTTTAATGCGCGGTTTTAAGATCTAAAAGATCTTCTTGTTTATATTGCTTTGGGGAGGGATTGGCGAGATCCCAGGTTAATAGGACATAGGGATATAGGATGCAGGGTCAGAATTCAAAAGCTACAAGAGGACTGTCATTAGAGACTTAATTACTCTGGCCTTAGGTAAAATCTCACACCCTTTCATGTCAAATTCATCAAGAATGACAAAACATTAATAAGGTAGAATAATTCCACATTATTATTGTGCACTTTGACTGTTCAAAGTGAAAGTGGTTCACAATGCACCAGGACAGCATGACTATTCGGAGATGGAGGGTAGGGGTAGGGGGTGGGGATGAGGGTAGTACCCAAAACAACCCAAACCTTTCAATAAAATAATGCTAGCCTTAGGCCTAGTCATTATCTAAAGCATAGTGTTTAGGCCTAAGGTCAGCATTTTTGTAAAAGTTTGGGTTGTTTCAGCTACAGTAGCCTTCACCTCCTATCCCCACCCCCACCCCCACCCCCAGAATTGCCATGCTGTGCCAGGAGGCTCTAACTCCTTAATGTAACTGATTTGTCTCTTTTCTCCACCAGGTTCATGGACCCCCTTTAATCCAGAAACAGTTCGCCTCATGATTGGTAAGGATTTAAAAAAAATTACCGATATTTGAGAAATATAGGAAAAAATGGTGGTTTATAATCATGGTAATTATTTTCTTTATTTATAATTAGGCATGTTTGATCGTGACAACTCAGGCACTATTGAATTCAACGAGTTTTATGCCTTATGGCAATATGTAACAGACTGGCAGAGGACATTTCGAAGTTATGATAAAGACAATTCTGGTACAATTGACAAGGATGAACTGAAAACAGGTAAAAGTACTGTTTTCCTTTAATAAATTCAGAACCTAATAGCTGATTCACACCAACTAAACATGTTTAATTAAACCAGGTTTAACAAAATAAAAAAGAGCAATAGAAGATTAAGACTGAAAGTTACGTAGGGTTTATGTAAGTTCTAATTTGTTTCTTCATTGTGTTAAATTTGGAGTCTACATTATGTGGGTAGTAACTTGTATGAAGAAAACAATTTTAAACCATGTTTAACTAAACAGCTTTTAAATGTGTTTAATTAAGCTTTGGTGTGAATGCGGTATAAGTCTAAGTGCCACACTGTTACTAGAATGATGTTTTAGCCTTGGTTAATGTATAATTATATGACTGGTTTCATCAAGAAGTTAAGCAAATGTATCTGATAGGCAAAAATAAGTTGCATTGTTTTTGCATGTTGTTCCTAATTATAATTGGTGTCTTTTTTCCCCTATTTTACAGCACTCACAAACTTTGGTGAGTTTGGTCTTTAAAATGTTTGTGTTTTTCATTTAAATTGATAAGCAATTAAGAAATCCTGTACAAGGTTTGTAACTGTTAATAAACTGCTTACTCTGATTTATTTGTTAATTAATATTTATAGGTTACAGGCTCTCAGAAAGGATATATACAATGCTCATCACAAAGTTTGATAAATGTGGACAGAACTCCATCTTGTTTGACGACTTTATACAATGTTGTGTGGTGTTACAGGTAAAGCGTTCATTCTTTTTTTAAGACAATTTGTACCAAACCGGTTATAAGGTACTTTTCCCATATTGCTCAACATGGATAAGATGAAATAAAATGCAAAATTCTCCAAATAGCGTAGTCGTAACGTTTTGAGGTTACATTTTTGCTGCTGTACCTGTTGTTGTTTCATAAACTCGCCATTATGCAGGCTTGACTTCACTGCTGTTCTCATGCAAGCATTCATTTTACATGACAAAAACATCTGATATTTATAGAAGCCATTCACTCACATGATCGGCAACAATGTTTTCATGGGTAAACTCCCGTGAAAATAGTGTCTTATCCCAGGAGGATTAATTTGGGACACCAACATGGCTACCATTTTTATTTCGGGACTCCCATCGACTAGCCCTGACTTAAACAATGTCAACTCCAGTTTGTCTTTCATCCAATGGCCAGGGGCCCGTTTCTCAAAAATCTTGAAACTTTCCGGTGTCACAGATTTTGACAATCATTTAGCCTATAGTTATCTTGAAGACATACTACAATATCAGAAGTTTGACAAAATTAATTGCTTTTTGGGCCCCAAAACATTATCAGGGGTGAGGACTTTTGAGAAACAGACCCCAGATATCTAAACACAAGAAGCATAATAGGTTATTCAATTTGATATCATCAAGTCACTCAATTTTGTCACTTTCTTCTTGTAGGTTTTGACAAATGCATTCAAGGGCCGTGACCATAATCTCAATGGTTGGGTAACAATAGGATACGAAGACTTCCTGTCGATGGTTTTTAGCCTGAATCTTGGCGCATGAGAGTTAAATGAACGAAGGTGTAGAAGTCATCCAGCCCAAAATTTCCAAAAAGCTTTACATATGTATATAACCTTACTATAGGACACACTTTTATTGAAGTTGGCAAATTTTAATCCCAGTTGTTTCAAGTTATCTAAACTCTTGATTCAAAAATCCTCAATTAGACACAGAAAGAAGTGAAGAGAATGTCGCTGGTTGAGGCAGTGGGGCTTCTAAGGTTAGCGCGCTTGCCTAGAGATCTGGAGATCCCAATCCAAGACTCGTTCTGACCATTAGTTAAAGTTGATCCTGGAAGTCCGTGGTTCAACTAAACCAAACCCTAAACAAACTGGTTTGCCTCCGGTCAGTTGGGATACTTAGAAGTTGTTGTTGTTGTGTTGTTTCGTTGATTGTGTTTTATTGGGCAATGGCCCTGAAAAGCCTCTTTTGGGAAGTGGTCAAATAAGTAAGTTCCTCATATAATGTGTAAAAAAACAATTTTTAGTTAAGAAAGAATGAAAAAGTAATTTTATAGTCTTGATAGTAGCAGACAAGTAAAGATTAAAAAAAAAAAACGACGAAACCTTTGAGTTTGTAAAACACGTTTTCACAGAAACTTCTGCCATCCTCAGTTAGTAGAATACAAAGCGATAGAAGCTGAATTTATAATAAATAGAAAATGCTAATGTGAAAAAGTAATAGTAACACCGGAATGAAGTATAGCGTCAAAAGGATAGTTTAAGGTTGGGCGTCCGGAAAACTAAGACCTAAGACCTAAGACCTAAGACCTAAGACCCGGAAAACTAAGACCTAAGACCCGGAAACCTAAGACCTAAGACCTAAGACCCGGAAAACTAAGACCCGGAAAACTAAGACCCCTTTCATTTTAGTTCTCGAAGCAATGCCTGGGCCGTTTAAAAAGGCGCAAAAATATAATAAACAAATGCGAAGGAAATCGGGAATAAATCACGGGCAAAGCAGCAAATGAGCCATAGAAAAGAACGGCACCAAAAAACCCTGTATTCCTGAAAGAAATATTGTGTATATCCAAAAAATTTCGTTCGATTTTGAGACGACAAGAAGGCTTTATAATGACAGCGTTGGGAGAAAAATCTAGCGGCGCTTGATAATAATTCACGCCGCAACCGCGAATGTCACGCCAGGCGAGTCAAGGCCGCATGATAATCCCGCATTTCATCAGAAAGGGGAAAAATAAATCGTTGTTCTAAAATGCCTCGTCTGTAACTGAACCAATTGTTCATTTGTTTTTCGGAAATTATTGGCAGTCGGGTGTTACGCCCTGTTGGAAATCAACGACGGGTTTTTCTTTGATCAACCTCTGTCACGAGCCCTCGTAAACAAATTCAAAGGTCAACAGAATGGGACTGAGAGGGGTGGGAAGTAGGAGGCTCTCACTTGGGGTCTGTGTATTGAATTAGAAGGTAACAAAGGTAATAATGTAAAGCGTATTTGATTGAACGATCAAAGCCTTATTCGGTTCTATGATAAAGTCGAACCTAGCATAAACAAATTTTGCTGAGGTTATTCAAAAATTGAAAACATTATCTATAAAATCATGGGTGTCAGTTAGGCCTTGTCCCGAAGGAATGGTACACGGTATACAGATCTCTGTAAGAATCACATGGCAATGTTATGGCGGGTTTTAAAACATTGAGAACCCTTAATTTACTACATATCAATTTGCTTATGGAACGAAATACAAATATTTTTAGATTTTCAAAACAGAACAAACGTGCTCGGACTTACTAACAAAGGCCCCCGAGTTCCAAGATCAAAGAAAAACCCGTCGTTGATTTCCAACAGGGCGTAACACCCGACTGGCAATAATTTCCGAAGAACAAATGAACAATTGGTTCAGTTACAGGCGAGGCATTTGAGAACAACGATTTCTTTTTCCTTTCTGATGAAATGCGGGATTGTCATGCGGCCTTGACTCGCCTGGCGTGACATTCGCGGTTCTGGCATGAATAATTATCAAGCAAGCGCCGCTAGATTTTCTCCCAACGCTGTCATTATAAAGCCTTCTTGTCGTCTCAAAATCGATCTTAATTTTTTGGATATACATAAGATTTCTTTCAGGAATACAGGGTTTTTTGGTGCCGTTCTTTTCTATGGCTCAATTGCTGCTTTGCGCGTGATTTATTCCCGATTTCCTTCGCATTTATTTATTATATTTTTGCGCCTTTTTAAACGGCCCAGGGATTGCTTTGAGAACTAAAATGAAAGGGGTCTTAGTTTTCCGGGTCTTAGTTTTCCGGGTCTTAGGTCTTAGTTTTCCGGGTCTTAGTTTTCCGGATTTGTAGTGGGTTATCCGGAAAACTAAGACCTGACACCTAACACTTAACCCGAAATATTCCAACATAATGGCGGTTGGAGCGAAGCAGATTCCCTTAAATTGTACTACATTTGGATGCTGGATCTGCCTTTTTTACGAAAACAGTGTCACCAGTGCGATTCGCAATATTCCCCGCCAAAAAGGACATGTGACCCTGTTGACCTTTGAATTTGTTTACAAGGGCTCGTGACAGAGCTCGATCAAAGAAAAACCCGTCGTTGATTTCCAACAGGACGTAACACCCGACTGGCAATAATTTCCGAAGAACAAATGAACAATTGGTTCAGTTACAGGCGAGGCATTTGAGAACAACGATTTCTTTTTCCTTTCTGATGAAATGCGGGATTGTCATGCGGCCTTGACTCGCCTGGCGTGACATTCGCGGTTGTGGCATGAATAATTATCAAGCAAGCGCCGCTAGATTTTCTCCCAACGCTGTCATTATAAAGCCTTCTTGTCGTCTCAAAATCGATCTTAATTTTTTGGATATACATAAGATTTCTTTCAGGAATACAGGGTTTTTTGGTGCCGTTCTTTTCTATGGCTCAATTGCTGCTTTGCGCGTGATTTATTCCCGATTTCCTTCGCATTTATTTATTATATTTTTGCGCCTTTTTAAACGGCCCAGGGATTGCTTCGAGAACTAAAATGAAAGGGGTCTTAGTTTTCCGGGTCTTAGTTTTCCGGGTCTTAGGTCTTAGGTCTTAGGTCTTAGTTTTCCGGACACCCGTTTAAGGTTGACATGGTGTAATTGTTGATTCAAAGAGAGTTGTTTTCTCTGAAAAGCCTTTTTTTAATCTCTGGCGGGCTCCGTTCAAGTGTGGTTTAGAAGTTTACATGTGTGGGCTGTAATGCCTGTTACGTCGGTGAAACGGTCCGGACGACATTTTTCCGGCAGGTTAGTTTTGCAGGTTGCAGGTTGCAGGTTGCAGGTTGAAATTTACTGTGACTGTTACATGAATAGCTAACCTTTAGCCTAATTAGGCCTAAAACCGTTTCTTTAGGCCTCCTTAGGCCTAAAAAACGTTTCTTTAGGCTCATTAGGCCTAAGGTTAGCTATTCATGTAACAGTCACAGTACATTTCTTCACCTGCAACCTGCAACCTGCAAACCTGGGCCTAACCTTAGCCGATTTTCATTTTTCCATGTTTGTACATTTTGTTAAGTGTTCAACCAAGTGCCACCTGCAACCTGCAACCTGCAACACAAAACTAACCTGCCGACATTTTTCCATGCATGTGAAGGACCACTTAACCAGTGATAAGGCTTCTCACATTGTCACACCTTGTGTTCAGCAGATTGTTTTCAAGTTTTAGATCACACCTCCACCAGTCTTCAACTCAAGAAAAAAGAGGCTATTCATATTCAGAGAGAACAACCCTCTTTGAATCAACAATTACACCATGTCAGCTTTAAACTATCCTTTTCATTCCCACATTTTCACACTATACTTCATTCCGTTGTTACTATTCTTCACATTAGCATTTTCTATTTTTTACAAATTCAGCTTCCATCGCTTTGTATTCTACTAACTGACCCTGGCAGAAGTTTCTGTCGAAACATGTTTTACAAACTCAAAGGTTTCGTTGGTTTTTAAAATGCTTTTATAGTAACATGTATCGAGGCATTTTTAAGACTAGATAATTCTTCTATTAAAAGGGAGTGGACTGGTGCTAGAGTAAAATAATGCAAGTATCACTCTTAGAAGGGAAAGTACCAGTGAGAGTAAACGATTTGACCTACAGTATCATTGTCCTGGCTAAGCAATAATTTTATTTTGACATGTTTTTCAAGACATCTTTGTCCACTTATTCAAAAAGTGCCTAAAATGTTGAAGTAGAAAACAGTAAGGGCCAACATCAAAGAGAGGATTTTTGTACAGGCTATTTTACAGTTTTACTTACAATGAGTTTGCTGTATTTGAATGACAGCAAGGTTGGAGGTGCCATGAACAGACTTTATTACTTTCCTGTCTAAGTTACATGTCCATTTATCAGGCCATGAAATATGTATACATCTATAGTTCAACTACAAACACCCACATATAAGAACCTAGATTTTCCAAGTTAGCTTCAAAAGGTTTTTACAAATGTGATATTTACAGTCACTTTACGCTGTCTAGGTTCTTAAACTGGTTCTTATTTCCACAAAAGATATCTACTCTATGACAATTGGCTGTAAGGACATGCATTTTTTCTAGGTACTAACAGTAATAACCACAACACAAAACTACATGTGTGTCCTCAATGTTCTATAATGTATAGGCCTGTGAAGTCCTGTTTGCAATCAAACAGTAGAGGCCAGAATTCTCCAAGTCGTTGTTCCAGTCGCCTGAAATAAGAACCAGTCCTGTTTAACTTTTTTGGCCTACCTGGTTATTATGTAAAGGAGGGTCTAACATAAAAATTTTCAGCCTAACAGGTTCTAGGTTCTTATATGCCGGTGTTTACTGTATGTGTGTTTCACATCTTGCACCTTGAACAATATCCTTTTTAACCTGTATTTGAAAAATTGATAATAAAATTTATGTAATTTCAAGGATGAGATTAAAACCTGCTTTTTGAGAATCCAGTCTCGTGCAAATTACTGCCACATTCACCAGCAGTTTTGTGTACTTTTCTTTTTATGGCAAAATTTAATGATGGACCAGGTTGTCACAATGTACTTTGGAGGTAGCATAAAAAAATTGCTCCACCTTTCAATAACATTGAATTTCTGGACTTAAAAAACCCAATTAGAGAGTACAAATTTCTCTTTTAACAGAAACCTATGTGGGTAAAAATAGAAGCAGAAATTTTAACAAGCATTTATAAAAACCCTTCTCGTAATGGCATAAAAAAAATATAATTATTATTATTAATTTCTCTGGCGTGCATTCGATTGCAAATTATATGTTTCAGTTCTGAGGTTAATAATTTTGTGCAACACTATAAAACCTCTTCACAATAATAATAATAATAACATCATTTACTTTCTAACAGAAAGTCATTAAAAGGGCTGTGTCACAAAATTTAGCCAAATTCAACAACTGAGAAATGACAACCAAATCAAGCAAAACGTAAAACTAACTACTTAAAACATTGAAAAAAGGTTTCAGTAAAACAGCAAATACAAGAAGAGGTAGGGATGGGAAAAATTCAAGATGATTAATTAATTAAAATAGATTGCTATTGGGAGTTTTGAAAACTGTTCAGCCTGACAATTTTTCAAAGGCTGTCTTTTATTTTTAACTTCAAGTTTTTTTTTTGTCATGGAGCTTATATTTCTGGGTTAACTGTGGGTTGGGTAGGGAGTAGGCACTTGTACCTCCCCCTGAAGGGGGATTCAAGCCACATGTATGCCATCTCATGAGTGATTGTAGGGTTCACTATGGCAGTCGATTTCTCTTGTATTCTGAAGGAGCTGCTAGGCTACAGGGGGTGGATGGGTGCATATTTCTTGGGAGGGGGGCAAGTTGATTGTGGGGGGAGGGGGTTAGGGGTCCATATGAAAACAAATCTCCAGGTTTTAGATCTCCAGAGGTTGGCATCTCTGAGAAGGGGCAAGTAATATTAGTAAGACTACACAAAATGAACTGCACTGCCATGACACAGCCCCTTTAAAGTGCACTTAATATCAAAAATAGTATTATTACTGCTTTTCTGTGCCCTGGCTTGATCCACTACAGAGTTAATGTTCACAGAATAACATTTTCTCTTCAATGTTTTCAATTTTCTCTTTTAATGGCAAAATGTGTTTGCTGCTAATAATATTGTCTTCATAAGGCAGCAAGCTTTTAATAATTATTTTGATGATAATAGCAAATTGGAATCCCAAAAAAAGGAGGTAACAAATCAGCAAGTTTTCTGTGTTATTGTTATTTTTAAAATACCTTGTCAATAAAATTAATAAATATAACTTTTTGGTTAAAGGAAAAACCTTATTAATAATATTTAATGACCTCTCATTAATAAATAAGACTATCGCCACTGATGCATTAATAAATCTTGCCTGCAAGCAAAGCTCAGTGACAAAGGCCGAACCCCCAAAATGTCTTTACAAAATGTTGACATAAAATGCATAAAATGAACAGGGCTTTGACATGCTCTAATCATTCACCTCAACGTTACTGAAAGTCGCAAAGGGAAGTAGTTAATTAATATTCACTATTTTACAATTCACTATTCATTCATTCAATAGTTAACAAAAATGCAATAATATTTTGACGTTTATTTGGTACTATGGAGGCTACTTTAGAGGCCAGTGAGGAAGATTGCTTCTTGTTGACGGTGACACATAACCTGCGAATAAAATTTGAAAGAAGCAAAATGAATCTTTCCATTCCTCTCTGTTACTGCCCTTCATAAGGAACCAACGTAAGACATCATGGGAAGAGGCACCAGCCTGCTGAAGTGCACCAATTTGGGGTCTTAAAATAACCACTGAAGTGCTTTGATCTCATAACTGCAAATAACATGACTTTCCAGGTAAATGTGAAGAATAGCTGCCCTTGGCTGGCTGTCAGCAATGACAGGCAAGTGAGGACAACGTGTCAGCCATGCGAGTCATACAGTTATTAAAAGCTAACCGTTTTAAAATGGGTGCTATGCTTAGACTAATACTGTTTATCAGCACTATTTGAAATGGGTGCCCTGTGATGGGCAGACAAGTTACCAACAGATTACTGACAGTCTACTGATAGGCCAGTTGACCAACCAGAGAAGGTTATGACAGTCATGCTGTAGTTATACCACCAGCAGCTTAAAGGTGGTGCAACAAATTAAACCATACTGTAGTGTAAAAAGCACCATTTTTCTCCAAAAAAAACCCAAAGTAGATGACCCCTGACTTTGAGACTTTGAGTCAAGAAGTGTCCCTCTTGAGTCTAATACTACCTTTCGTATTACAACAACAAACTTAACGTCAGTGGTAGGCTTAGGGACGTTGGCATGCGACAGGGGGTAGGAGGGAGGGGTAAATATGTGAATTACAGACAGTGGCTTTTGTGACTGACTCTACAGTAAATGAAATATATCTTTGTTGTAACTTACTCAATACAAATTCTTCTTTTCCTAAAGATCTGGAAAGAAGCAGACCAACAACAATTTTTATAAAAGTGACGACACATTTGAAATTAAATTTACAAGACATGTTTCAGTCGTGCAACCACCATCTTCAGTTGAAAGTAGAATTAATATGAAGTTACATTTGAATTTATAATATGCTAAACAAAGATAAATAACAACGTGAAATAAATTGGGAATCTAACAAA
>NC_090892.1:46940234-46947734 GCF_036669925.1 Montipora capricornis | reverse complement strand
ACTCAAAGGAACTCACAGGCTCTCTATAGCTTTACCCATCAGGATCCTCCAAGCCATCTCAATCACTTAGAGCTTTAATGTCTAACATTAATTTTAAGTGTTGGATGACCAGACTAACAGCTATCATTAGGAATGCACCTTTTTTTTTTTTCAGTGCATTCAGCGTTCAGCAAGTTGGGACCAAAACTGTTGGTCTGACCGAGGTTTCCACCCAATCCACAGGCACCAAAATTCAGTGCTCTATTGTGCTCTACTGTGCCAACTGGTCAGTACATATAGGGATCTTTAACCAGAAAAAAGCAGCTCTAGGTTTTAGTATGTTGAGGCTTCTGCACGGTGAGTCTTTTTTACTGCTTAAACAAAACCATTTCCTGTTGAGGTACTGTATTGTAAATGTTTAAAATCGAAATGCCTAAAAAAGGGATTTTCTATGACTAGCTGAATGCCAACATGCCTGAACTACATATAGCGTGAGTTAAGGCTTGCATTTGGACAATCAAATAGAAGTGACAAGTTTTAAAATCTTTCAGAATTTGGAGATAACTAAAGTGTACAGAAACAGGGAAAAATCTCAAGGCTTCTCAAGTTTTTTCTCCCAAGAAAGAAACCATTAAGGAAGGGATACAGAATAGTTAACAATGTGACAAGATCCTCTAATTGCAGTTTGTGCTGAAGATGAAAAGGATTACAGTATAAAATAAAACAGCACTACTTACTGGATATTGAGGTCTGGAGACTTCTTCTAAGTTATCATTGTGTTGGCGACGCTGCATACTTGGTAACTCAAAAGAAGAGGAAGGAAGTGGAGGAGGGACAACAGGAGTTATGACATCATCCGGAAGTTTGGTGACATGCGACACCAATGCCTACAAAATATGACCATCAAACTGATCACATTAAAAACCCCTGTGGCTTTAAGAACCTCTGACTCATTTTAGAAATGTCTAACCAAGTCAAAGTCTTATGTTGTTCTTAAGCATTTTGTAAACACTTTTCCTTTTATCCAAAAAATACAACTACAAGGGTCTCCCAGGGGTTTTAGGGAACAAAGGAACATGGCTAATTTGAACTGGGGAACAGAGGAACAAAGCCAGAATATCTTAGGGAACAAGGGAACATAAACCATTATAGGGATCAAAAAGCTGAGAGCAAGTTTGGCAGTAATTTTGGGAACAAGGGAACACAAGCAAACGTTTGAAGGGAACAAGGACCCCCCCCCTCCCCTCCCCTCCCTGGGAAGGTCTCAGCTATGTACCACTCTTTAAAAGTGATGAAAGATCCTAGTGAAGCAATTCAAGAAGTCATGATTTTGATCATTTTTTGGGTGAAAATTAGCCAAATTCTGGACAGTAACTTGAGTGTTAAAATTTAATGTGAAACATTGCCCTGGACTACCCCCACCCAAATTAATTTTGTCCTTAATTACCATTAACATGACATTCAACTCACCAGCGACTGAGGTCTGTAACCTCCAGAGTGTTTTAAAGGAGAGTCTGTAATTACTACAAAGAAAAGGAAACAAATCTAACATTAGTTAAAACTAAGTACTTACAGGTTAATAAGTGTTGGCCTGTAAGAGCTTGGTAGGTTAAAAACTATTCTGAGTTTTGTTGTGTTAATAAACTGCATTGTTTAATGGCAGATGGTGGTACAGTATGTCCAGGAGCATCTCCAACCATGAAGCTCCACACCAGAGTATCCAGCTACTCAAGAATGTTAAGGCATGACCCAAAGTCCAATTTTCATAAAATCAAAAAACTGTCATAAAATCTCTACAATTTAAACTTGGCAGGCCAATATATCTTGTTAAATTAAGCTTACGTAATTCTGGTCACATGACTAGCTGGAAGTGTTTTCTTTTTGCGATAGAAAACTGAAAATGGGCTGCTCAACTGACATACGTACAGTAAACATCAAATTCATTCCTTCTGATATTGCTTGGTCATCTACAAGAATCTGTCAAGAATGATCGATTGCAATGCTCTTTTGAAAAGTTATTGTAGGAAACAGGTCACATGATTTCGTATTTCATTGGTGTTGTAGAGGATATTACATGGCTTCTTGGACATACGAAACCAGTGAAAATTTTTTCAACACTCGAAGAGAAATTTCGTTTCTCCAAGAGGCCATGTAATATCCTCTACAACACCAATGAAATACTATATCATTTCACGAAAGGCATCGAAAGGCATGTTTTATGTGTAACTATAGCAACAGTGATCTTTTCACCTGTGAAGATATGTTTTCGCACGAAAGCTCACTCGGTATTTCATTGGCGTTTATATAATAAAAGGTTGTATTAAAGAACCATTGGTTCTTTTCTGGTGCCTCAGTTTTTAGGCCTAAGGTTACCTTTTATGAAAGTTTAGGATACTTTCTGTATTGGTAAAACAATGACCTGTGACGTGTCAAAAATATGTGTACCAGTTGTAGCAAGTGAAGTAGAAAATGGTTGATAATCTGGCTTTCAATGCATCTTTGGCCCAATGAGAATAGAGTTTTAAAGGGTTAAAACCCTTTGACTCTTTGACCAGCCATACTTAGTATTTTACTCTGTCTAAGCCCAGCTGATTTTACTCGTCAATGGGGAACTCCCAGGAGTCAATGGGTTAATGTACATGACTCCTAATGATATAGGTTAGTGGTATACCACACAAGTGAATGGTGCTTTTCCCATGCGCTGATTGGGTACAATGTTAATAAACGCTGAGTTAGCCAAATTGGTCCATCAACCTTAAGCTGTTTTAATTTTCTGAAATCACACATTGGTTAATGTACCTGATGCCAGTGATCTCGATGTTACCCCTGTGCTAGTGCTAACAGATCTTTTGGACGTATCGGGAAGTGACAGTTTCTCTCCAGTGTTCTCCTGCACACCAGGTTCCTCCAAACTTTTGGACAAATGCATCACCTGAATCTTGTTATTTGACTGCATCTTGAAAGTGACATTGAGGTTGCGGAATATTCTCGAGAGTTGGGACCACCATCTCTGCTAACAAAAAAGTGAAATGCATAAGGTTTACTCATTTTGGCAAGCCAATGAAAATGGTTTATGATGGATTTTCTGAGTGAAAGATCAGCCATTTTCAAAATGAGGCTGCAAATGCTTAATCACATGTATAACTTTTGAAACATTTTCCCATTAATTTGACACCTGCAACTAACATGGGAAGTTTAAGACAAATGAGTGCAATTTTCTTTTAAAAATTATATCATGCTTTAAGCCCAGCTATTTCACTTGTTTCACAATCTTTAAAAAGAGAAATACTTGAAGTTCTACATTGTACGTGTACATTATCATTTAAAACGTTGTGCAGATTTTGCAAATTAAAGCTCCTATAATTTTGACATTGAAATCCTAGCTGATATTAGCGTCATAAAACATTCCAGGTACAAGGGTCTAGTCATTTGAAACGAGATGATAGAAAAGACATCCATATTTCACTACCAATACAAGAAGTTTTTTTTTCCGTGAAATAATGTGCAAATAATTGGTAATAAACAACCTCTACAATGACAAACTCTATGTGCAGCATAAAGTCAATATTACACATCATTACTACCTTTCCTCCATGACTTTCCAGAAAATCACTACAAACAAAAAAGACATTTTCCTCATTTGTGATTACTTTCATCACATCTGTCACATGTAGATAACATGCCCACAACAATTCAGTAGGTCTTTGGTAATAATGTAACGATACCCACACCCCTAAATCCATGGCCACCCAAGCAAATCCTCACCTATCAATCTTTGAAATTTCTTTTTCTGATTTACCGATAGGACATATAGAGTCTGCAATGCTTTCTTTTCCAGATGGCACTGAGGAGGGCTTCTTACATTTATAATCTGCAAAACAAGAAAAGAAAAAAATGTTCATGACATGTACCCCAAATTAACATTACAGATGAAAACATAAGAAAGTTAATATTATTATTATTATTCAATTATGGGAAAAAACTATAATAATTGAAGAACAACTTCACTTGAAAGCAATGGGTAAAAATCCCCTTTGAGAGAAGTGTCTTGAAAAAAGAAACAACTGTACTCTGAAAGGCCTAAAACTTTGCGCATGGTGGTGGTAGTGGTAGTGGTAGTGGTAGTGGTAGTGGTAGTGGTAGTGGTAGTGGTAGTGGTAGTGGCAGTGGTAGTGGTAGTAGGAAGTTGTCTGACAAGATCCAGGACTAGCACATAGGCTGTGACAATCTGTCTTGTGGAAGCCTTTTTTCCAGCACAGGTAGCTCTTTCATAATGGTCCTTAGAAGTTATCACCATCAACAAGGTAACATTTTGTTTTGAGATTGAATTATGAGACAGAGAATGTGATGGATAAGGCTTTTAAAAAATACTCACAGCTTTTAGGGGTGGATGGTAACTGCATGCTCACAGAAGCCAAGAGACGAACAATCTCAGTGTTTCCTATCAAGACCAGAAAACAATGTTAAATGACTGTTTATCTCATAAACCATTATTGATAACAAACAAACCCAACCAATAACCACTGATTAACCACATTTGTCTTGTTATCAATTTGATGTTGACGTCTGGCTGTTGTGTCCAAGTTATTTGTTTTACTTAATTGCAGTTAATTAAAGCAGTTTTCAAATTATTGAGTGTCGTAAAACAAATACAAAAGTGACTACTTTGGTTTTTCTTCTCATTGGTTGATGAACTGGCATAAAAGAAAATGGTTTTTGCCCCAAGCAGGACTCGAACCCACGTCTCCCTGGTTTCTAGTCAGGCGTGCTAAGCCACTACACCATCAAAGTCAACATAGTCGATTAATGATTTGTACATAGTTAGCGGAGTGAGGATCCCCAGGGCCCAACTTTTTTTCACTTGAGTGTGTATCTTCCCCTCTATTACCCAGATGGGGTTTACAACAAATTAAAGTCAGAACTTTCGAGGCAATGAAAGGCAAGGGATCCCCGTGCCGCTAACTATACAAATCATTAATTTTCTACATTATCAGTGTGGTGGCTCTGATGTTGTAGTGGCTTAGCATGCCTGACTAGTAAGGGAACGCATCCAAATATCGGCATCGGGTCACGCCAATGCGTTTTAATCAAAAACCAAAGTGTGTTTGTTTATATGCTAATGAGGGACACATGTCTAAAACAAAGAATTCCGTGTATAATACGCATCTCAATTTTTGGAGCTGTTTTAGCGGAAAAAATGTGCATATTATACACGGCTAAATACGGTAATTATTTTACTATGGAGAACAAAGCAAGTTTTAAAGACTGTTTTGATGAGGGAAACGACTCTTTCATTATTTGGTTTCGTGACACGTTTGCAGAATCAACATATCCTTGGCAACTAGTGCCTAAAGATCGGCGCCGCTTCCGATCTATCGGAAAATTGATCGGGTCCGTTTTCGTTGATCGGGTTCCCTACCGATATTTGGACGCGTTCCCTAACCAGGGAGACATGGGTTCGAGTCCCGGTTAGGGCAAAAACCAATACCGTATTTACCTGTGCATAAGTCGATCCTATGTATTAGTCGACCCCCCATTTTGATGGCAAAAAACGCAATTTCTTAATTTCTTTGTTAAATGTTCATGAGACACTAATCTTGTATTCTTCGATTTCTGGAAATGTGGATACACAAAAAATTCAGGGCCTCGAGCACTTAATAGTTTTGTTGTTCAACAGCTGTTGTATATGCGGGCATTTTGTCCTTGAGTTTTGAAAAAGTTCTCAGAAAATCGAACATGTAAACCTCAAACTCACCTTTTCGTTGTTCAAGGATAAAGGGCTTTAGAGGATAAGCACAATGCAACATCACAGAAGCAGGAGTCAATCTTTGAAAATAACTTGCGAACGATGCGAAAATGTGCAAGGTTCAACTGGTCCTTGACTTATAATTTCTCAAATGACAAACAAAACAAAACTCATAAACCAAACAATATGAAGTTTGCAAAAGCATTTAAATCTTCCAGGTTTGTGTTAAGAATAAAAAACATTCATTACCAACTAGCATTTTCACGCAACACGAGTGACGATGCTTGCACGCAAACACGAGGTATTGCGCCAGGTTACTAAGCCATTGAACGATCATGTTTTATTCGAAGAAACAGAAATGACTTTTAGAGCTTTCCACCTTTGGAAAACGAAAATTTCCAGTGTCTATTTCATATTTGTGCTTGTGAGTATCTTCAACATTTAGAGTTGGACAAATCCTTTTTCATTTCAACTGGAATTGCTTACATTCGTTTTTAAGTCTTTTACGTCGGCTTTTGTCCACTGCGTTTGTTATGCCCAAGACAACGTTAACATTATTATGTTAATTTTGAATAAATTACGTAGCTGGAACTTGGCTCAAAATCTTTGACCCATGTATAAGTTGAGGCTGATTTTGCAAGCTTCTTTTGAAGCCATAAAAGGTCGACTTATACACTGGTAAATACGGTAATTTTTCGGATGAGTGTCCCAAAAGGTAGAAAATACACTGTGTGTTTCTCTCTTCATTTACAGCTTGGATATAACTATCAGCTTTCAGGGAACCTTGAAAATGAAGACCTAAGACCCTAAGACCGCAAAAACTTGAAAACGAAGAAAGTATCCCAAAACCCTCAATTTGGCTAGCCTGCGAACGCAGACGTATTTCCGGCGGTCGTTTCTCTCCCCCGAAAAGTAACGTCTGCGAAACCGAGCTGCAAAACGATTTCTGTGACGTAGGATCTTTTGTTAGGTTTTTGACCAATCAAATTGTATGATAGAAGCAAGCTCGAGTTACTCTTGCGCGACTTCGCGCAATTGCGTGTCTGAAATACAAGCCATACGTACAGGTAAGATTCTCAGTTGTGGAGCGTGATTATGAGTGATATAGACAACCATGAACGAAACTCCCAAGAAGAGTTCTCACGACTGTGAATGCTGCATTCTTTGTAGAGGGAAGTTCTCGGCGGCTAAGGAGAAGATACGTGTGTTTGGTAAAATCAATGTTGACATATGTTCTTTGGTATATCGTGCCATAAACGTTGATCTTTGTGTTTACGTCGACTGTGAAAAGCTGGCCATTTACTTGTCGCACGCAGTGCTACAATCGTATTGTGCGATTCAATGATTCCCTGCAAAAGGTGGACGAAATTAGCGAAGAAATTAGGGGATATTTTGGCGGCAGTGTTCCCTTCGTGTAAAAAGGATGGCGAAAGACAATTGCAAGACATTAGGCATTCAATTGTTTATTGTAGAATTTCATTATTATATGATACATGTTCAATCTGCACTGATCGTAGTTAGCAAAAGCTAGTCGAGGCGAGCAGTGGTTACGCATGTATAAAAGAGAGAACAAGTAGAGAAAGCTACGGTATTCAGTTGTGTTTCACCGACAAGACATTGTAGAACGAACAGGTATACAAATAACTAGTGTACAAAGCATGCAGTCAACTAAAACAAGTAAATATCTAAATTCAATAGAAAGTGCAAATATCAGAAGCCAGATTATTAAGTATTTTTGTTATTAAGACAGATAAATCAATACAGTCATTTTCTGC
>NC_090892.1:46920234-46935234 GCF_036669925.1 Montipora capricornis | reverse complement strand
ATTATTGTTAAATGTTACCCCATTCATCCCTGAAGCAGCCCCCATTAATGAGTAAAATCATTCTGGTCTTCAACTGGGAAAAATCGATAAGTCCCACCCCTTGGAGTCAACTGGTTAAAGAGGACATACATTTTTGAGAGAACTACTAACCCCTTCAATCCTGAGATTGACACATATGGTTTTTATCATGTCTAATGCACAACGATTTTTAATACTCATCAATGGGGACCACTTCAGAGATGAATGGGTTAATACTGTTGTTGAATCTTGCAAGCATGTGAATTCATTGCACCTTTCAAAAATATCATTGAAAACTCTTAACTTTGACTTCTCAACAACTGTTTTGTCTTTTACTGCCACCTTCAATCGCATTTGTGTAACAGATGGCAGTGGCCACGGTAAGGCGCATCAGGCTGTACATAAGGACTTCACAAATGGAGAAAAAAAATTAAGGATGGGGAACTTTAAATTTTGGCACATGTTTCTCCTTCACTTATGTCCAGGTTTGACCCTAAATAGAGACACGCCCAATTTTGACATCCAACACGAAGTGTCCCTTAAAGTCTAATCATTATTTTACTATCTATTTTCAACAATAAGGTAAGCGTAAAGGTTAGTGTATTTTTTGCTTTGGGTAAATGCAGCAGCTATAAATCTTTACTTAAAGAAGAGCATTTGGGGGACACTTTGTGACGTAAATTGTCTGTATTCTGAGACATGAGTGATGTCGAAGTTGGCGAGAAGAGCAAAGGGACACTTGTGGTGCTTGAAATCCACATGCATCTAATTAGGGTCAAACCCGGACATATCTCTTCTCTCTTGGTGTCAAGTAAAAGTAATAAACTGTAACAAAATGATTCGCATTCCTTACCAGTAGAATTTTTGTCAACATCTCCTTGATCTAACAACTCTCTAACCAGTGCCACATTACCTGTTTGCAACAAAGGAAGGTGAAAATAACCTAATTATTGAATTATTGAATTATACAATTATTACAGAGTGGCCCCCACACCAACTGTTGGTTGACTGTTAATAGAATGTCAGCCAACTGTCAGCAAACAGCTGGCAGACAGTTGGCTGACAGTTGGCCAACTGTTGACAAACTGTTGACCGACAGTTGGTATTTAGCTGTTGGTTTCTTTATTTTTTCTAATTCTGGTCTATGAGGGAAAGCACTGTGATGAATTGCATCAGCAAAGTCAGTATCATTGGGCTTCTTTTTTAAATCGGAACAACTACAAATGCACATGTAGCTTAATTTACCATCTGTGGCTGCTTCAATGATACTTGGTCGAACAAACTTCTGACCTGAAAGGAAAAATTACAATCAAGACATGATCAGAATAGATCGGGTGTGTATTTGTGTGCTTACAAGGGGTGATCACACCGGTCTCTATAAAAATAAAATCGCTTTCCTTGCTTAACTAAACTCCCAATTATGGAGTTTCTTTTCAAGAAAAAAAAAGTCTGCACATTCAAACAAATTCCCGCGTTTAAACATAACAAAATTAATAGCTGCTCTACAACTGTTACATAACAATTCGCGTGACATTTTACGTGACCACAAAGCAGTACATGCCCAATGGACGTAAATGAAGTGAGCGATTTGCATTTTTAAACTGTCAAAGGCCATCTCTATAATTTGCTTTTTTGGGGGAAATTTCATGCCCACCAGATAGTACTAGTTTGGTTATAGAATAAACCTTTTTAGGGGTTAGTGCCCAATTTGCAAGACACACTGCCTATAATGTTTTTAAATACTAATAAACTAGCAATTTCTGCTTAAAGTGACTATAACTGTTGTGTTTTATTGCCTAATTTCCATGCCTTTTAGAGGGAAACACCTTTTGCAAAACGCTGGAAATGGCATTTCCAAGCTCCTAGATTTCAAAATTTTCTAGAGGAGCATGCCCCCAGATCCAGTGTTCTCACCAGGCGGCGCCTTCGTGGGATTCCCGCAAGAAAAACAGAAATGGCAAATTTTAAGCCATGCAAATTCGTCCACCTGGGCACACAAGGATGCTAAGAGCGAAACAGAGTTAGCAGTAATTTAGCAGCTTTTTAATGGTCAAGCGAATACTCCAGCTCTTTGCTTCTTCAACTAAATGAAAGAAGTTTATCAAAGTATTCAAAGCTGTCAACCTCACTGACTTTTGCCTTAATCAGTCACAAATTGAGTGTAGCGCAGCTTCGACACCTTGACTGCCACATTGAATCAGGTAGGTACTTTGTGTAACAAATGATTAATAGCACAGGCTAAATGTTATTTTGTGCCTCAGAGGTGTTTGTCGTGGCACGTGAAAACTAGACTAATTCTTTCGCCCTAGAGTGCCAACGATTTAAGAATTTAAGAATTTAAGGTGTGACTGACAACAATTGCCTTCATTGCTAAAGCCCACAGTTGAAATGAAAATGATACAATTTGCACGAAAAAAGTGCAGGAGAATGATGCAAAATGAGAGAAGTCTGGACATGGAAATGTTCGCTTTCGCATCAGCTTTGCATGGATGTCACGTTTATCAAGACGTATCGAAGTCACTGATTGAAGAAAAACTTGTTGCTAAACGAGAGTTTAACCCCATGGATAAACACGCCATGAAAGTAGTGAAGGGCAATGAAATGGTCAGCCAGTTCTCCCAAATAGCGTGGTATTTTCTTGCACGTAGTGGAGAAATCAGTGTTCAGGTGATCGGCCATAGACCACACTGAAAGCAGCAATTTGTGACAACCACAAGCCAGTTTACTCCCTCTGAAAATAATGCTCTCATGTATAAGCCGCAACCACGATTTTTGGCCCAAAACATAAGCAAAAAGGTCCGGCTTATACACAAGTCTTTATGGTCTTTACATGTATCATTCATTTTGGCTGTTTTAAAATCTGTATAAATTATTACTGTGTAAAAGCTTGGTGTAATTGCCCGTTTTTATACTAGAGAAGCATAATCCGTCCAAACGAATTACGCGTCTCTCATGTTATCCGTCTAGTGTAAAGATGGGACGAACCATAAAAGACGCATAATCCGTCTGGGACGAACTTGGGCAAACATTTTTTCTGCGTCTGTTAATTCGTCTAGTACAAAGACATAGTGCGTCTGGACGAACTATCCACTTCAGTTCGTCTTCCAAGACGCACTAAACCGGAAAGTTTGTCCAGACACATGTTGCGTCCTGTGCCCGTCTTTGTACTAGACAAATTTAACAGATGCAGAAAAAATGTTTGCCCAAGTTCGTCCCAGATGAATTATGCGTCTTTAGTATAAAAACCACCAGCGTTGTGATATCGAACATAAGCAACTGATTCGCATGGGGGATATTAACTCTGACTATGCCAAAACACCCCTTGATGTACATACTCGAACCCTGCAGTTCATATCCTCAGTTTATCAGTTAGAGCAACTAATCAAAGAGCCCACCCGAGTTACTAAATCCTCGGCCACTACTATTGATTTAATTCTTACAAATATGGTCGACAATACAGCAACCTCTGGAGTTATTCACCTAGGGATTTCAGATCACAGTCTAATTTATGCGGTACGAAAGTTTGCTGTACCCAAAACTAGACCCATTATTAAAGAGGTTCGAAATTTCAAACATTTTGTCAAAGTGAATTTTATTAATGACCTTAATAGGGCCTCGTGGCAAAATGTTGAATGTTTTGACGACCCTAACTTAGCTTGGCAAGCATGGAAGTCTGATTTTAATGCAATTTTAGATCACCATGCCCCTATCAGACATATAAGTGTGAGACAATCATCAGTACCATGGCTCACGTTTGACATAAAGAAAATGATGAAGGAACGAGATTACCACAAAAAACATGCTATTAAATACGACTCGCACAACCACTGGATACTTTATCAATCTGCCAGGAATAAGGTAAATTGTATGATGCGTAAAGCGAAATCTGACTACTTTCGCCTGAAAATCGATGCGTCCAAGGCTACTGACCCTAAGGCGGGCTGGAAATTAATAAATTCACTTACAGGCAAAGGTAATAAATCTTCCCCTGTCACTGATATTCTTGTTAACGATAAAATTGTTTCTGACGATAAAGATATTTCCGAGTCATTTAATGATTTCTTTGTAAACATAGGACCAACTTTGGCCGCTGAATCAACGAAAAGGTCCTCCAATAGCGTTAACACATATCTCAGCAACAGTCAGAATAGTTTTCCAGCCTTTCGATTCTCTAATTAATATACCAGTGGAAAGTGTCGCACTTACCCTAAAAAACTTAAAGGTGTCGAAAAGCACTGGCCTTGATAAGATTCCTGCCAAGGTCCTTAAAATCGCGTCTAGTATAATTGCTCCATCTTTGACTTTTATATTTAATTTGTCACTTTCCTCTGGAATTTTTATTGATGACTGGAAAAATGCACGTGTGTGCCCGGTCTATAAAGGCAATGACCGTCGTGATATGGGAAATTATAGACCAATTTTAATCCTGCCAATAATAAGTTACGTTTTTGAGAAAGAAGTTTTTCAACAGCTTTATAACTATTTGAAAGTTACCCGTAATTCTGTTTCCTCTAAATTCCAGTCTGGTTTCCGCCCTCTCCACTCGACTGTCTTGGCGTTGATTCAAATGTGCGATGATTGGTCTGATAATATGGGTAAGGAAAAATTGACAGGTGTAGTTTTTCTTGATATTCGTAAGGCCTTCGACTCAGTTGATCATTCGATTTTACTACAGAAAGTTAAGTTTTATGGAGTCGCTGATAGAGAATTGATGTGGTTCAAGTCTTATCTTACTGCCCGACAACAACGTTTAATAAATGGTTGCTTATCTTCTCAAAGTAACTTACTCTGTGGAGTTCCCCAAGGCTCTATTCTTGGCCCTCTCCTTTTCCTTATCTACATAAACGATTTACCAAATTGTTTAAAATTCACTACCCCCTGTTTATATGCAGACGATACTCAAATCTTTACCTCTAGTTTTGATATTGGCACACTTGCCAATAATATAAATTCTGATTTAAAAAATCTAAGCGACTGGCTCACTGTTAAGAAGCTCCAATTCCACCCTCTCAAAACTAAGTTAATGGTTGTTGGGTCAACATATAATTTGAACACTAAATCTGGAGATTTACCTAATGTAATCTCCATTGATAATAATTTGGTTTCACACGTAACCTCTAACAAATGTTTGGGAGTTCTACTAGATGAAAAGCTTACATTTGAAACTCATATAATTTGAATATATATGTAAAAAGGCATGTGCTGGCATAGGTGCTTTGAGAAGAATTAAGCCTTTTGTCCCCCTCTGCACCCTTGTAACTTTATACAGATCACTCATTCAACCTTATTTTGATTACTGCTCACCCCTGTGGGATACATGTGGTAAGCAACTGAAAGATAAATTACAAAAAATTCAAAATCGTGCAGGAAGGGTTATTACAGGCTCTTCATATGATGTTAGGTCCACAGATGTGTTGAATAACCTGAAATGGAAAACCCTTGAAACCAGGCGCTTCCATATGAAGGCTACCCTTATGTATAAAATCCTCAATGATCTATCTGCCCCCCAACTGAGTAACTCCTTTGTAAAGCTAAATGATCCTAACATAAATCTTAGGAATATCAAGACTGATCTAGCACTGCCAAGGCCATACACAAATTTTTGAAGCGCAGCTTTAAGTATAGTGGTGCAATGCTCTGGAATAATCTTTCCTATGAGGCAAAGGCCGCCAAATCGCTTTCTGATTTCAAACGCAAACTTACCTCCTCACCCTCCATGCCTTCTACTGGATTGCACTGATTCTAAATATATATATATATATATATATATATACTTTATTGTAACGTGTTTACCTACGCCCCACCTGGAAACCAGCTTTTGTTGTGTGTGGCTAGCGTAGTGATATTGTATTGTATTGTATTATATTAGATTTTAAAACTGCAAATCTCTGCTTAATAATAACTTGAACAAATTTATGCAGGAGTCAATGTAAAAAAACAATTTTAGTGGACTTTTTCAAATTTCTTTTGTTGTATCATCATCAAGACACAACAAGCTACAAAATATAAAAGGTAAAGTCCACTATGAGCCTAGAAGGCCCACCAGGCCGGCGCTTATCTCCAGTTTCTGTAGCATGAAGCGACTAGGAGTACTTCTATTCCCCTCTGGATGGGATGCGAGTCCATCGCAGGGTTACCCCTAGCATTTTTGCCGGTTCCCATTTATTCACCTGGGTGTCTTGCCCAAGAACACAACACAATGTCCCTGGACCACTCAATCCGGAGTCATACACACTGTCCACGAAGCCACCACACCTCCCACAAGCTAAATTTTTTATCACATAAGCTACAAAATATGTAATAAAAAAATTCACTTTGTTAATGCCCTTTAAATAATATAAGGAAATGAAATGAGGTGAAAATTTCACCAAAGATTATTGTTGGGTGCCCCTGTTAATATTTCTCTTTAAAATAAAAAAATTACTAATATTTGTTTGTTTCATAACAAAGTTCTCAATTTACTGTTCATGTGCTTGGGAGAGTCAAACTGTTCTAAGAATTTCGGTTCTACATTGCCAAACAGCGATAGATTGTTTTAATAAAACATCACCTAAAAGATTCGCAACCAGGGAAAAGTTGTCTCTTACGTTTTCGGATGGGGTATTTTTGCAACTTTTGGCACTTAAAAAGGTCACCTAGCAGTTTGGGATGAGCAAATGGTTTGGGAGGAAGTTCTTAGAAGGTAACGTTCAGCTGGCTAGCAATTTCTGAAATGAAGATATCATTCCCTAAAATTTTTGGACACTTCAATTTGCGGTTTAGATATCCAAACAGATCAAATTCCTTCTAGGTGATAAAAACATCTCTTTAGACAGTCTTTATACTATACAAGGAGCCCAGAAATGTCCCTCAAAGGCTTTCCCTTAATTTTCACCTTGGGTGCCCTTGTATCAAGTTCTTGGCCAAGCCGTAATTACATTAACCTAAACTTCAGGGTATCAAAAATCTCATCCAATTATTAGTTTCCTGTCTTTTAGATTCAATTCAAGTGTAACAGTTCCACAAGAAAGGTGGTAGTAAAACAACTATAAATTACAAATATTTCCCTGAGCACTTAAGAAGCCCTTTTGTAAGTAGTTCCAACTTCTAAAAGATCAAAGGTCTTTAATGCCTGGCATCCTTTATTGGCCACAAGGAAGATAAGGCACGTGGGCATCAAAAGCAATCTCAAAAATTGATCGCAGTTATTTTCCACCCATAAAAGAAGTTTAATTTGTATTCCAGGTTTGTGCAGGTTCAATACCTAAAATGTGGGTATTAATATCCCAAGGGTTATATTGAGCAGGTTGCAACACATAACAAGCTTTCCTTCCATATCAATGGATATGTTAATGTCCTTAGCTGACAAGTTATGCCAAGAGCAGAAAATGCATGCATGCCTCTAGTAATCTGCTAATGTAATAAACATGATAATCCAATGAAACCTTTGATTTGACTCCACTTTTTGTGGCACATAGGTCAACCATTTCATTTCACCACAGTGGTTGGAAGTTATCCATCCAGCACAAATTTCAATTAATACAAAACCACAATCACATCTTTCCGAATGAATTCTTTCAAATAATAAAAACGTAAATAAGGTTTAATTAATTAATGAATATACCACGATTTCACGCAAATTACGTTATGTAACGTTATGTAACGTGATTCGACACATTGCCCTTGTCAAGAATCGAGCGTGAGAGTTGCGAACCCAATAAATTCAATCCAACTAAATAAATTATTAATTACTGCACCTTTTATTTGCGGTCGTGTTGAGGTTCTTTCATCGAGAAACCCTTGCACATCGGTTTTCTGCCGAACAACAGCAACTTCCAGAGCCGTTTGATCAATAATATTTAAGGCATTCGTATCCGCTCCGAAATGGACCAGGATTTGAGCAGCCGTCATGTGCCCATTCACGGCGGCCAGCATCAGAGATGTCCATCCTGTGCTTTCTTCTCTATGATTCACTTCAGCCCCCTTTTCAAGCAGTAGTTTTAAGGCTGCTTCTTGACCGTGTTGAGCCGCGGTCATAAGAGCTTTATTCAAACTCAGTTCCGCAGCTTTTGTGCCGCTATCTCGCACCTGTTGTCCGCCAGCTTCGATCAACAACGCCACAATTTGGACATAACCATTTCTTGCAGCGCAATCTAAAGCCGTCGAACCTAGATCACTTTTCGCATGTATGTTTGATTTGTGTTGCAATAAAATCCAACAGACCATGAAGTGTCCATAGTAAGAAGCGAGCATCAAAGCGGTCCAACCATAAATAGTTCTTGCTTCTAAACTTGCACCTCGCGACAACAGCAAACGTACAACGTTTTCGTTGCCATTTGCAGCAGCACTGTGTAACGCGTTTACTCCTTCTTCATCGCTCCAATCAACATGGTGACCTTTTTCGAGGAGATCTGTAACGAAGAGTACGTTTCCTTGTTCTGCAGCTGACAATAGCCTACTTACTTTGGAATCCATACATAAAGTAATAATTGTTTCTGGTTTTACGCTTCGTGGTCGCATCCAAAACGTAGGTCATGACCGTCATCTTTCAAAGATCCCGCGTAAAATTCATCTAAATTCCGATCCACAACATTTAGCAACAACTTCTTTAAGGTCTAAACAACCTTATCTAAACATTATCCTTTCTCATTGGGGAGAATGAAGGACCATTCCTGGATTTTTGCACCCTTTTAGGAGACAACAATCCTTTCGCGCGATTGACTATTTTGACACATTTTGCCGTATTAGATGACGTCATGCTACTTCCGTCTTCATAATTTGCGGTTTTCCGGTTTGCAAGCAATTATCTGTCGATGCACGGATGATTTTAATAATAAAAATAATAATCTTTCTGTCAATCTTTGTTCCACGTTTTTAAGGAAAGCACTTGTTTCGCTTTTAAATGCAAATCCAGGGCAATTGGAACGTATTGTGAAAGATAACTCATGCACTGCCATCGGTTAATGTACTAATTTTGGACAAACGTGACATTATATAATTTACCTCGGGATTAACTTAGATGAGAAATACATGTAGTCATTCACATGAACGTGACGAAACAAATCGTTGATCCCTCATGAGACAATCATAGCTATATCTGATACCTTGTTCTTCCTGAACCTCTGAAAGCACGTACACCTTGACAGAAATGTACATGCAATCCTCACATCACATATCAGAGGGAAAAAATCACAGAAACAAGCAAATTCAATGATGTCATTTGATATTTCTGTAAAATTCCCGGCTTGCCTCACAAAATGGGCACACTACAAAATAGTATGCATTTTTTTGCCAGCGTAACTGAGCTTTTCATGAATGATGCAACACAAAAATACATACTGCGCCCCCTTGCAAAAAGGTATCAGGAAATAACCCCTAAATCATCCAGGGGATCATTATTCATCACAGTCATTGAAATAACTTTTCCAAATGGTCTTGATAGCAAAAGTGTTATAATTATTTTTAAAAATAAAACCACACTTTTGAATTCAAGGAACATGTTTGAAACATTGGGACATCTTCCTTAAATTCAAAAGTGTAGTTGTATTTTTAAAAATAGTTATTGTAATGATATGATACATTGTCCTTGCTACACTGACTGCCTGAAAAAACCATAGATGCTTGAAGAATCAAGACCAACAGATCCTTCAACAATATGATGTCCTCCAGGCTATGCATCATAAGGCATGTGTATCGTATTTTCTCCCCTTACCGCAAATAAATATAACTTCAATATGATTGAATTTTTGTCACTTGATTTCTCCAACGTATGATAACATTTACCAATATTAAAACAAATACAGAAGCCTCTGCTGAGTAATGAATTTGGTTTTCACAATACACACAGCAATGAGCGTCATAGGAAGTGGAACAAGTCAGTGACCAATCCTGATTTTGCATAAAACCTCATCAAATATAATAATAGCTTTTTGCACTTAGGTATTCTTGAAAGTTCTAGCAAGAAACAATAACCAGTATTTGCTTATTACAAGCACAGTACTTTGCAAGAATACTGGCACTCAAGTACCATAAGCCATCCTCTTAAGTTTTCCATGACTCACATAAACCCTTGGGTACTCCTTGGATACAGCATCAACAAAGCTGTGTAAAAATTATGTAAGTTCAGTCAAAGTCCTAATGTGTGCAATGAATTAAGGGCCATCAGCACTTTTCACTGAACACGAGAAAAATGTTTAAAATGTTCAGGAAAAATTCCAGTTATGATATGAAGGCATCACATAACATCATTACTGTGACATGCACATTAAGTAAAGAATTTAATAAGCATTCTCAGACACATTGACATACTTGACATTCTTATAGCAAAAAGTATTGCACCTTGTTTCTTGATTTTTCTATAGGATTCCTAGTATTCTATGTAGCAGTTATCCTACTGGTTTCATGATCAAACAAACTTGAGGCAAAAAAGGTCTGTTACTGATGGCTATAATATAGGCAAGCAGAATCATTCTGTAAGGTCACTCCTTGTCATCAAATATGTAAGGTCGATATTGCTCAATGATGGGACCTAGTCTTGTATATTACAAGTATATACATGAAGCTTGTTTCACACGCCTTGCCTTTGATCTCATCTTCCAAAATAATAACAAATAAAGTTGCAAATGACCATTTTCAGCTTTGTTTAGTGCAGCAACTTGACAAGAGCAAGTTAACATTCTGAAAAATACAGTTTGAAGAAAATGAAAGTATGATGCTTGATCACTGCTTTCCTGTTGGCAATCACTGCTTCCACATTGGCAATTACTGCTTCCATAACTGGGAACTGTGATTGATGGTGGTGATGATAGCAAACCATTAAAAGGATATTCAGCACATTGTTTATGCACTTTGCTGATCACTCCAAACATGTCTTGGATAAATATTTCAATAGACTGGCATGGGTTGCTGGGTTGGTAGTATACCAAATCTCCTTTTCAGTATCACTCGGTTGCGAGAGTACTTGTCGTCTGGAGAAAAACGTGCTGAAAAAGAAATCACAATACCTATATTGTGCCAATTCCAGAAGCAGTCTTAGCCCTTCAGTGTTAGACTATGGTCAGTCCCTCTTTAGCAACTTAGTTCATGGAGCATGAGGTATAAGGGAAAATGAGAAAAAAATTGGCTGTGAGAAACAGTCCCGTCTACAGTACTTCTATATATGCAACTTGAAGGGTGGGGGAGGGGGGGGGCATCAACTGGATGCGTTTGTGTCTTCAAAAGGAAAGGAACTTTATTGAAGTGTGTAATCTGCTAGCCCTGGAACACTAATGCACCTATCAATGTAAATCCTGCAGGAGGGGAGGGCGGCAAGGGGCGGAGATTTGACGATTCTTAAAAAATCTTAATCAAATTCCCCAGGGTGGGAAACTAACGTCAATCAAAAGTGTCAAAAAAAGCCCCACCCTGGGGCAAAGAATCTGAACAAGTGTCTCTTGTCTGAATTTTAAAAGGTCTTGTGTTGGTGCTTTGTCAATGTTCCATGTTGCTGTGACCCTTGCTGTCGGAAATTTAAAGAAAGGATGTCGTTTGTCGCGATTTCACCTTAAGTGTTGTCGCTACTTTTTAGGCCATGTTGCTTGCCAGAATTTACCCAGGCAGAGCCTCATACTATAGAAAACAAATAAAAGAACATTATTTTGAAACAGGGTATGTTCATGATTTATACGTTCAGCAGGTTGAAACGGGTCGGATCAGTGACCCGTAAAATACTCTGACTTCGTGGTGGAATTTGATTTCAATCAGATGGGAACTTAAGGATAAAAACTTTCTTGAAATAGACAATACCTGCTCAGATGACAGTTTAAATTATCGGATTATAGCGACAAAAACAAATAAAACTTCATACCTTTCTCCACCTGAAGCGCGGCTTAGGGACAGACTTGCTAACTGTGCTTGAATTGATACTAGAGTTCTTTTGGTCAAAGTCAAAATGTCCTGTCTCCGGGGTCACTTTGTAATCAAAAGCCTGACAGGGGGGTAGTCTCAGGCATCAAATCCCCGCTTATTGCCCGCACTCCCCATCCCCGCGGGATTTACATTGATAGGTGCATAATTGGGGACACTGTACAAATTGAAATTAACCCTTTCACAACTATTGCCCCTATGATGAGTAAAATCGTCTGGCATCAGACAAAGTAAAATCTATTAAGTGTCACTCTCAGAGGTCAATGGGTTTTTGACTGACTTTAATTTAACAAATCAACACAAATCAAATTTTGGTTTTTGAGGAGAGTGGAAATCCTGAGTAAATGTACCTGGAGAAAGACCTCGCGGTGCAGAGAAGAGAACCAACAAACTCAAGGCACATAATTATACAAAATTTGGTTTTATCAACAGAGTTGATAATGTAAATTGACCACCGTACAGGGATTCTAAAAGCTGATGTTTCGAGCGTTAGCCCATCATCAGAGCGAATCGAGGAATTATGGGTTGTGTGTAGTTTTTATAGTAGAGTAGGAGCTACGTTATTGGCAACGTGAAAAACAGGAATACATTAGTTAAATGACAAGCGTTCATCAATACCGTGGGGATTAAGGGTTCCGATTTGGAAGATGAATTTTTGTTCCAGATTCTTGCGACTTTCCATCTGTCTCTGTGGTCAAAGCACGCCATCATCGTGCCCACGAATTTGATTAACAGTCAGCACTACAAACGTCAAAAAGGGATTAGAATGACAGAATTCCATTCACCCTCACTTTCCATCCTCACAATTTTAATAACTTTAAATTACTCCAAAATGATCCTGAGACTGGTAGAATCTTTTGCAACCTCCACTAATTTGATTCAAATGCGGCAAAAACGTAGGCAACATTTTAGTTAGAAGAGCACTCAAAACTAATGAGCAACCCAACACGTTCAAATGCGTGCGCTGGCGCTGCAATACTAGTCCTTTCACTCTTAACACTCACAAAATATCGGAACCTACGGGATCTGTTGAGATCACCAATCGTTTCACATGTACCTCCGCAAATGTCACTTATTGCATAACCTGTATATGTTATGTGATAAATTATACATTGGCGAGACAGGCAGACGACTAGGCGACCGATTCCGCGAACGACTTCGCGAAATTGAGAAGAATGACAAAGATGCATCTAAGCCAGTCGCTCGTCATTTTAATCTTCCTATCCACTCCAAACAATGCATGGCTATCTGTGACCTTTCCCTACATCTACATTGTACATACGACGAAAAGCCGCAAGAATCTGAAACAAAAATTCATCTTCCAAATCAGCACCCCTAATCCCCACGGTATTAATGAACGCTTTTCATTTAACTAATGTATTGCTGTTGTTCACGTTGCCATGTTACCACCTATAGTGTAGCTCCTATTCTACTATAAAAACTACACGCAACCTGTAATTCCTCGATTCGCTCTGATGAAGAGCTAACGCTCGAAACAACAGCTTATAGAATCCCTGTACGGTGGTCAATTTACATTATCAACTCTGTTGATAAAATCAAATTTTTGTATACTACTTCCCCACCGATACAGTGTCACGGGAAAAAATCTCTTATCGCATACATGACTTTTTCTTCTATTGTTATTTAAATCATTGCATCATAGTTGTCAAATTGTAGCTCGTAAGTGTTGATTATTTAGTGTTAGGAACATCGCTTGGTTATATCTTGTAATTAACGTCATATTGTTATGTGGAATGTTATTGCAACACTATTGTAGTCTTTAGGAAAAAATTAAGAATGCATGTTAACACTTTGACATCCAAACCAGCCTAAACTGGCCAGACTTAGTATTTTACTCTGTCTAACACGAGACGATTTTACTGGTCAATGGGGAACCCCCCCAGGAGTCAAGGTTAATCACTAATGTCCCATTAACCCTTTCACCCCTAAACCAGCCATACTTAGTATTTTACTCTGTCTATTGCCAGACGATTTTACTCGTCAGTGGGGAACCCCTGGGAGTCAATGGGTTAAGTGTTAATTTGTGAGCTACGAATAGGTGACAGGGCGTTGGCCCAGGTTATATATACCAGGGCAAAAAGTTGGTTGAGGAAGTGGCACAAGGTTGATGCATGTAGGAAACGCACAGGGAAAGGTTGTAACACAAAGGTCTGAGGGAAAAGGAAAAGACCAAGAGCTGCGTGAACGTGTATCACTGCTAAGAGACATTAGCAGGAGCCGGCCGGAAATTTTCAAGACAAAACCCATTTGTCAGCGGCGGCAAGAAAAGAAGTCACATGAAGAGATAAAGGGGCTTTTACTTCGCGTACAAGACACATGTGACGTAACAAAAGCTTTAGGGATCTTTAGAGATTTCGAATCTGATTAGGTATTGTTTCACGATTTTTGTTCTATATTTGTTTTACGTCATGTGTGTCTTCTTCTACACGAAGTAAAAGCCGATTACGGCGCTAAGTTTAAGAAACGAGAGAAGAAACTGGTCAAAGAAAGCGAACTGAAAAACCTGAGTAGAAGTAGTTGTCGAGGTGTGGAGAAGTTGATGTGGAAACTGAATTGCTGTTGGTTTAATAGTTTGCTAGCCAGAGATGACGCCGAGTATGCATTGGGAATCAAACCCGGGCCACATTATTGGCAGGCGATTGCTCTCGCCACTGCGCCATCCCTGCACCTCAACAGCAAAGACCTATTAAAACTTCTCCAAGATATAAAAGTGGATGTAGGTGTTGTTCACCCTTTGACTCCTACAGTGAACCCCATTGACGAGTAAAATCGTCTGCCATTATTAAGACAGAGTCTATTATGTCTAGATCTCACTACTTAATACTTTCAGATTCATCAGACTGTCCTCCACAAAAGAAGGATACAGTACACTACGACAAGAAGAATACTTTACCTGGGTGGGCAGACTTGGTTGGGTTTCCTGAGGGATCAACTTTCTGCAAAACGAAGGGTATAAAAACACAAGCTCTGTACCGTTCCTAGTTTTTAATAAGATGGTTGCACGTGGGAACAACAACTCATCAATTGATCAGTACACGTAAGCCGGTCAAAAACAACAAAAATGTCTTTGAATAAAGC